>NC_041390.1:424063019-424094065 GCF_002162155.2 Triticum dicoccoides | reverse complement strand
CCTGTCGCGCCCCTGCTTCCCCGCTGCCGCCCACCTGCGAGCGCCCGCCCCGTCGCCCCCAGCTCGCCGTCGATGTGCCCGCGCCATCTCCGTGGCCTTGTCCCCGCACCGCCCCATGGCCGCCCCTTTCCTTCCCCGGCGGCTGCGGCCACCCGTTGCGGTGGCCCATGACGCCTCGCCGTCCCCCCTATTGGCCTGGGTGGGTGCCCATTCGGGCTGGCGCCCGTCGCCTGTACGCCTGAACCCGATAGGCCCCTATGGGCCTATGACAAATGGGCCCACGCCTAGAACGATTTTTATGGAATTAAAATAAACAATAAATAAATAAATAAAAATTAAATCAATTAATTAAGTTAATTAATCATAATTAGATTAATCTAATCACTAATTAACCTAATTAACTGTTAGTTAATTAATCAATCAATGACAGTCGGGACGCACACGTCAGTTGACCAAGTCAACACCCTACTGACTGCCGACGTCATGGTGATGTCAGCAAACACTATTCTGGATAATGTCTAATTGAAATAATTAAATAAGTTCTAGAAATGATTACATCTTTTAAAATTAATATAAAATAAACTGTATCTCGGATGGAAAAACTTTGTACATGAAAGTTGCTCAGAACGACGAGAGGAATCCGGTTTCGCAGCCCGTTTATCCGCCACACATCCCTAGCATAGCATACACGCAACTTTCCCCCTTCGATTCATTTGTCCGAAAACGCGAAACACCGGGAATACTTTCCTGGATGTTTCCCCCTTCGCCGGTATCACCTCCTACTGCGTTACGGCACACCTAGGACCGTTACTTGTCTTGTCATGCATCGATATGCATCTGTTTGCATTGTATTCATTGTTTCTTCCCCCTCTTCTCTCCGGTAAACTACGAGACTGACGCCGCTGCTGGTGCCCCGGTTGACTACGCTGTTGACGACCCCTACTTGCTAGAGCAACCAGGCAAGCCCCCCCCCCTTGATCACTAGATATCGCCTATTCTTCCCTCTACATCTTGCATTAGAGTAGTGTACCATGTTACTGCTTTCCGTTAATCCTATTCTGATGCATAGCCTGTCGTTGCTACTAGTGTTGTTACCTTACCTGCAATCCTAAATGCTTAGTGTAGGATGCTAGTATTCCGTCAGTGGCCCTACATTCTTGTCCGTCTGCCATGCTATACTATCGTGTCGTGATCAATCGAGAGGTGATCACGGGTATATACTTATATACATATTATATGATACTTGTGATGATTAAGTCGGGTCGGCTTATAGAGTACCCGCGAGTGATTCACGGATTGGGACCGAAAGGACGTTTGTCCTGACGACCCTCCGAGTGAACCTTTGTGACGGAGCGACAGGGTAGGTTGACACCACCTAGGAGAGAGGTGGGCCTGGCCCTGGTCGGCGTCTGTGGTTAATTCAACTAACACGCTTAATGAGATCTTGGTATTTGATCTGAGTCTGGCCATTGGCCTTTATGTACTAACCAACTACGCGGGAACAGTTATGGGAACTCAATGTCGTGGTATCAGCCGAAGCCTTCGTGACGTCAGCGACTGAGCGGTGCGCGCCGGATTTGACTGGAACGCCTGCTCTTGTATTAGGGAGGCTAGGTCTGCTTCCAGCCGCCCACGCAACATGCAGGTGTGCAATGGGCGATGGGCCCAAGCCCCTGCGCCATAGGATTTAGACCGGTGTGCTTACCTCTCTATTGTGCCTAGGTAGGGCTGCGACATGTTGATCTTCTGAGGCCGGGCATGACCGAGGAAAGTGTGTCCGGCCAAAGGGGATCGAGCGTGTTGGGAAATGTGGTGCACCCCTGCAGGGGAGTTTATCTATTTGAATAGCCATGTCCCTCGGTAAAAGGACGACCCGGGGAGGATCGCTGGGTAGGATTATGCTATGCGATGATACTTGGTGAACTTACCATCTACTCTCTTCTCCATGCTGCAAGATGGAGGTTGCCAGAAGCGTAGTCTTCGACAGGACTAGCTACCCCCCTCTTATCTGGCATTTTGCAGTTCAGTCCACATATACTAACCCTTTCATTTGATACCAATGCATATGTAGTGTAGCTCTTTGCTTGCGAGTACTTTGGATGAGTACTCAAGGTTACTTTGCTCCCCCCTTTTGCCCTTTCTATACCCGGTTGTTGCGACCATACGATGGAGTCCAGGAGCCAGATGCCACCATTGACGATGACTCCTACTACTCTGGAGGTGCCTACTACTACGTGGAGGCCGCTGGCGACGAACATGAGTAGTTTAGGAGGATCCCAGGTAGGAGGCCTGCACGTCTTTTGATATGTATCCCAGTTTGTGCTAGCCATCTTATGGCAACTTGTTTAACTTATGTATGTACTCAGATATTGTTGCTTCCGCCGACTCCTCTATGATCAAGCTCTTGTATTCGAGCCCTCGAGGCCCCTTGCTTGTAATATGATGCTTGTATGACTTATTTTATTTGTAGAGTTGTGTTGTGATATCTTCCCGTGAGTCCCTGATCTTGATCATACACATTTCCGTGTATGATTAGTGTACGATTGAATCGGGGGCGTCACATTCTTGCAGCTCTACGAGATGAGCATCGAGGCGGCCAACGGCGATGAAAAGGTCATGGCGAATTGGTTTCCCATGGGTCTCAAGGACGGCGCCCGCTCATGGCTCCTGAACCTTCCCCCGGGCTCGATCTCCTCCTGGGATCAGATGCACGACAGCTTCGTTGACAACTTCCAGGGCACTCGCGACCGCCTCCCGGCCGTGGGTGACCTGCATCGCATCAAGCAACAACCGGGAGAGACCCTGCAGAAATACATCCATTGCTCCAATAGCGTGCGCCTCAAGATCCCCAAGGTGACGGACGAGGACATCATCTCCATGTTTTCCGATGGCGCCCGGGACATCAATATGAAGGAGGAGCTCACCATCCATGAGGAGCTGTGCACGACTTTGGAGTTGTTCAACATAGCAACCAAGTGCGCAAGAGCTGAGGAGGGGCGTTTCTCCCTCCTCGAGCTCCCTGCTACGGATCCAGAGGAGAAGAAGTCCAAGGTCAAGGACGTGAAGCGCAAAGGGGTGGCCGAACTCATGGTAGAGCCAGGTACAAGGCGCGGCCGAGACCTCCCCGAGTCGTCCAAGGGCAGTGGTACGTTCTGCGCCTTCCACAACATGCGCAGCCACAACACCAACGATTGTCAAGAAGTCAGGGCCATTTGAGATGGACGCTTCGGTCGACGCCTCGAGCGCAACGACCGAAGCTAAGGCCGAGGAGGTGGATGAGGTGGAGGACGTTGGGACGACCGCGGCCCTCGCCAGGGCTGGCAGGACCATCCTCGCGAGGACCGCTAGCAGGACCAGCCTCGTGAGGGCGCCTGGAAGGACCAACCTCGCGAGGATCATCCTCGGGGCAACACTGTTCTTCCTTCGCCGCCACCGCCACCAAGGAGGAAGGACGACCACCAACAGGACGAAGGGGCTGGGGGCTTCCAGGAGCCGCGCGCCATTGCCTGCATCTTGGGTGGCGCTCAGGCCCCAGCTTTCGAGCGCATCTTCAAGCAGTTCTCTCACGAGGTGAATGCAGCCCTCCCCAAGCTCGAGGCTATGCGCCCGCTCAGATGGTCCAAGTACGCCAGCACCTTTAGCTCGGCGGACGAACTCAAATGCGCGGCAACCGCTGGCGTCCTCCCGATGCTCTGTTCACCCGTCATCAGCAATGTCCAAGTCAACATGTCGGTGTCAAAACCGGTGGATCTCGGGTAGGGGGTCCCGAACTGTGCATCTAGGCCGGATGGTAACAGGAGACAGGGGACACTTTGTTTTACCCAGGTTCGGGCCCTCTCGATGGAGGTAAAACCCTACTCCTGCTTGATTAATATTGATGATATGGGTAGTACAAGAGTAGATCTACCACGAGATCAAGGAGGCTAAACCCTAGAAGCTAGCCTATGGTATGATTGTTGTGTATGGAGTTGATTCTGTCCTACGGACTACAATGGTAGGAGATCTTGAATATCGCATCGCCAAGCTTGCCTTCCACGCCAAGTAAAGTCCCATCCGGACACGGAAGGAAGTCTTCAATCTTGTATCTTCATAGTCCAGGAGTCCGGCTTGAAGGTATAGTCCGGCTATCCGAACACCCCCTAATCCAGGACTCCCTCACACCACGACCCTCATCGATGGCGGCGCAGGGCTCAGTGTCCTGTCCGTCCAAACGTTCGACAGCCTTCATGTGCCATACGATCAGCTCCAGCCTACCAAGCCTTTCTCAGGAGTGACTGACGGCTCCAGCACCCCGATAGGGCAAGTTTGTCTCCCTGTCACCTTCGGTCAGCATGACAACTACCACACCGAGCTCGTCGACATCGACGTCGCCCACATCCGCCTGCCGTACAACGCCATCCTCGGGTACCCACCATTGACCAAATTCATGGCAGTCACCCACCATGTCTACAACGTCCTCAAGATGTCGGGAAGTGGCGGAATCATCACAGTCCCCTACAAAGAAAGAGATGTGGTGTGCTCCCTCGAGCGTGCCTTCCAAGCTGCAGCAGTCGAAGACCCTGGTAGCGCATATGTGCAGTACCCGCTTGAGGCCAACCCCAAGAAGAAGAAGCAGCTACTCTGCACTGGGCCTCAAAGGAGCGGCGCCACCTCAGGATCGGTACCCGCGCCTGGTGCGCCCCCTCCCTCGCGTAGGGAGGCACGCCCGGCGCCCTCCTCGGGCAAGGCTCGGGGGCTCTCTTCTGGAGGGCCTCAGACCTGGCCAGCATCACGAGGGAGGTGCTCAGGCACCACGTGGAGGCATGCTTCGCGACACGTTTCCCTCAAGAGGACACCGGGCGAGGAGCGCTCGGCTCTCAGGAGTTCATCACCAAGACCACTCAGGAACTTTAGGAAGCAAGAGCAATACGCGGCGACCGCCGCTCACTTAGCGCTGCTCCCACCCAGGCGTGGGTGGTGAGCTCCGCGTCTGCATCGACATCCCAGGGCTCAACAGGGCCGCGTATCAGGAGCACTTCTGGCCTTCGCATGCTGGACAATGCGAGGGTCCACATCATAGCTACGTTCGCATGCCGTTCGGCCTGCCGAGCATGGCAGCCGCCTTCCAGCGCAACCTGCGTAGCATCCTGGCATGTCGGGAGGCTAGGCATCATGTAGTCCTGGCGGAGATGGCGACGGTCCACAGGAGGCCACCTGAGCCTACAGAGCCTCCCGAGTCTCAGGGACTCGACGGCTCGTGAGGAGCGACTTCTTTGCCACATGTCTTCAGCTACCCCAACACTCCTACGACAACCAAACTAGGTGACATTTTCCAAGTTTATTTAGCTGGGAGCGCCCCCTGGGCTGCATTACTCTCAGGCCGCATGGCTCTATCCCTGCGGCATGTATCTGGTTGCTTCTTTAGTTCACCCTGCTGGGGCGCCCCTCGGGCTGCATCATCCCCAGGCCACTTGGGTCTGACCCAGTGGCATTTATCGTTCTTGCATTTACCTAAGCAAGTCTGCTTTTCATGCATAATCTATCTATGGTCATCACTGCCTGCTTGAAGATGTCCACCGCTAAGGATAGACTTTTTAACGAGTTTAGCACATCGCCCAGAGGCGAGTGCTGGAAGATGTCTGCGGCGCTGAATTCGAAGATCGATAAACGATCAAGCTCGGAGTCCGTGGGCTCGCGTGGTTCAGAACCTACAGCCGGAGACGAGTCCGGTGTTCCGGTGGCATAGGCATTGAGTGAGACCAGGTCCAGGTGCGGGTCCAACACCGTGGAATCTGCGGCCTCCGTGGTGGGGTTAATCCTCCCATCTTTGGATGGTGCTGCTTGCTCAGGCTCTAGGGCCAGAGCGGTTACAGGAGCGATTTCCTGGATGCGGCCCGATGATAGATTGAAGTCATGATTATCGGGGTGATCAGGAGCGGCTACCACGGTATCGAATCCAGAGAAGATCAAGTCTCCATGGATGTCTGGGACATAGTTCAAGCTCCTGAATCTGACCTGATGGCCAGGGGCGTAGCTTTTGCTCTGCTCCAGATGCTCAAACCATTTGGCCCGCAGTGCGAAGCCGCCGAACACAAAGATCTATCCGGGAAGGAAAGTTTCTCCGCAGACAGCGCCATTATTGACGATTGAAGGGGCCATCAATCCTTTCAGCAACATCACAAAGGAACTCTCAATGAAAGCACCAATGTCCGTGTCAAAACCGGCGGATCTCGGGTAGGGGGTAACAAACTATGCGTCTAAGGTTGATGGTAATAGGAGATAGGGGACACGATGTTTACCCAGGTTCAGGCCCTCTCTATGGAGGTAATACGCTTCTTCCTGCTTGATTGATCTTGGTGAATATGAGTGTTACAAGAGTTGATCTACCATGAGATCGTAATAGCTAAACCCTAGAAGTCTAGCCTGTATGACTACGGTATTGAGTATCCCCTATTCGGACTACACCCTCCAGTTTATATAGACAGTGGGGGGATCCAGGGTTACATAGAGTCGGTTACATAAGATGGAATCTTCATAGTCGTTCGCCAAGCTTGCCTTCCATGCCAAGGAGAGTCCTATCCGAACATGGGTGTAGTCTTTGGTCTTCGTATCTTCATACCCATCAGTCTGGCCCATAGACAACAGGCCAGACGTCCGAGGACCCCTTAGTCCAGGACTCCCTCAGTAGCCCTTGAACCAGGCTTCAATGACAAGGTATCCGGCGTGTAGTGTTGTCTTCGGTATTGCAAGGCGGGTTCCTCCTTCCGAACTCCAAAAAATAGTCTTCGGATGAAACAAACGTGTCCGGACCTGTAAAATACACTACACACAACCGTAGAGAGAATATAATAACACACGAATCCCATTTGCTGACAACTTTAGTAATGTGACGTCACGCCTGTCCGGTCATAATTTCGAACCATTTTTCGCCCCATGTTTCGAGACGCGGTTGTCATTGGCACGTCTTGTCAAAGAAGAGATCGTGTCCCCTTATCACGGGATTCTCATCAATACGGGTGTGGGTAACCCAACCGTGTCGTTTATACAGCCTTGGGAGCAGGCGAATTTTAAGGCGAATGGGGGGCGTTCGATATTCACCGCCCTTATAAGGAGATACGATTCCTCCTTCTTCCCCCACGCTTTCCTCCTGCCTCTCTGTCCTCGAGCTCCAACGCCCAAGTCTTCATTCAAACCAGCACCCGACCATGTTCAGATCCGGAGGCAGCAGCAAGTGGATGACCTCCTCTGTTAAGAGGGAAAATATAGAGGAGCTCCGAGAGGCCGGATACCTGGCAAAGGAGATCGTTCACCGACTCCCAGCCGATGTCAGATCGTCCCCACCCCCGAGCCTCATGAGAGAGTGGTGTTCCTCACGCATTTTGTCCACGGGCTGGGATTCCCTCTCCACCCGTTTGTCCGCGGATTGATGTTTTATTATGGGCTAGACTTCCATGATCTAGCCCCTAACTTTATCCTCAACATCTCGACATTTATAGTCGTGTGCGGGGCCTTTCTCCGCATTCCACACTACAAAAAAATACACTTCTGTGATGATACGTGTTTGTCACAGTAGGTCGCTTTTTTGTCATGCATGTACATCCATGACAAATTTATGACAAAATCAAGATAGTCATACCTGTGCTATCATAGAAGTGTTCCATGACATTACCAAAATTATCATCACGGAAGTGTCCACTTCCATGACGATAAATCATGCGTCACAGAAGTGCTTTCGTCAAGGGTGACCAACACGTGGCATCCACCATAACGGAACGTCGTTAAGCTATCGGTCGGGTTTTGGATCCGATAACCCATTAATAGCCCCGACCAATGGGGATTTTCCACGTGTAAAATCATCATTGGCTAGAGGAAACACGTGTTGGCTCATCGTTGGGACAGATGTCATCCACTCATTGGACAAGAGGCGCCTATGATAGGTCGACACGTGGCACGGCCCAAGAGTGGCCCATTCCGGTGAAAAAGGCCGACCCAATAAAAATTAGCAGGCCGGCCCATATAAGGCCTACTTGTGTCAGGTCCATTTAAGCCCACGGCCCATACGAGATGTGCCAATTCGGCCCGTTAAAGATTTGACACCATTGCAGCCCATCATCAGTTCGAGCCCATTAACAGCCCGCTATATATTTGGGCTCAATATCGGTCCGATGGTATTTCGGCCTGTTATTTAATGGATGGGCCAATTTTCAGGATGTACATCTTTCAGCCTTTTAGCGACCCATTTAAATGTTGGGCTAATTTCCGGCCCGGTGTGTCTTTCAGCCTGTTGATGGCCCATAAATCTGATGGCCATTTGTAGTCGGACCTGAGTTTCGGCCTTTTAGCGGCCCATTTAAGTGTTGGGCCAATTTCTGGCCCGGTGTCACTTTCAGCCTATTGACGGCCCATAAATCAGTTGGGCCAATTGTAGTCGGACCTGAGTTTTGGCCTTTTAGCGACCCATTTACGTGTTGGGCCAATTCCCGGCCCTGTGTGCCTTTCGGCCTGTTAACGGACCATAAATGAGTTGGGCCATTTGTAGTCGGACCTTAGTTTTGGCCTCTTAACGGCCCATGCCCTTCATGGTCCAATACCAGCCCGGTTTCTCTTTCGGCCTGCTAAAGGCCCACAACACAGTTGGGCCGTTTACAATACAACCTGACTTTCGGCCTCTTAGCGGCCCATGCTCTTCATGGTCCAATACAAGCCCGCTGTCTCTTTCGGCCTGCTAAAGGCCTACAGTATAGTTGGGCCATATGTAGCCCAAACTTAGTAATGGCCTGTTAACGGCCCGTGAAATAAATTGGGGCCACCTATTGCCTGCTTCGATGTCGGCCTGTTAACGACCCGGGAGGGAAGAGGGCCGACCATTAACTTTCGGCCTATTAACGACCCATTAACTTAATGGGCCCACTAAAGTTCGTTCATGTCTTTTGGCCAAATTAGATAATTTGAGCCCATTACGACGAGCAAATGTATGACATACAGGGAATAATGTTGCACATCCAGAATATATTATAGGAAATTACATCCACTAGGCAATCAAAGATTGATGCCAGTGCAAATAATTGAGCAGAACCTAACTATCTACAACGTCACAATCTGCAACCTCAGCACAGATGACGCCCATAAGCATGTGGGCAAGTTCTTGCTGCTTTTCCACACTGTCTCTGAAAACATTGATCAGTTGTTGTGTCGCACGACTCTGCGCCTCTGATTCATCCACTATTTCCATCATTGCTTCAGCCATTAATTGGTTCACAAACATACATTTATTCCGTCGCATTCGAGACAGAGGATACTGAACAAATTCAGATGGTGATTTTAGCAGGCTTGTATTATTGATAGTGGAGAGTGTCTTGAGCACTGCATCATAACATAAATTAGGACGGGAACCAAACAGATTAATCATGAGTTATTGCCATATTACCTGGCCTAGATTTACTGGAAAGAAACAATGGGGTTGCCTTGCTGTTTTCAGAGTTTGTCTTCTTATCTTCAGCAGCCTGCACAAAATTAACACACTAGCATTGCTATCATTGGCCAAGTCAGAGAATAGGAACGCAACATTGACACAACGAACGTTTGGGCAACTAGCCTACACCAAATTAACACAATATGGCACAGCTATCATCAGCCAGGTAAGGTAATACGAAAGCAACATTGACACAATTAATGAATGGGCAACCAGAGAAGCACTACAATTCAGTAATGTGCGTGATATGAGATAGCACATTCATGCAGCTCAGTACGCAAAACTACCAGGTAGTTTTCCTTACAAAAATCAACATTGGCGCGTTTAACATTTTGCTACAACTAATTTTAGATCAGATAAAGGTTAGATTCAGGCCGATTAACAAAATACATGCTGATGTAAAAATATAGTGATATACAACAGGTACTTACATCAGCACTGGAGCACAAAGAATTCCCGCAAGATATTTTCCTCGAATACGATCCCAATGGAGGAAGTCTTGTATCGTTTAACCTTATTTTCTAAAAGAGAGACGGGTAAGAAACATGTAGAAAATATGATCAGAATGCTATAAAATTTCATGATGCGAGGATACACACACGCTTCTTAGAATGGAGTTGACATTCTTTTGCTGGACTGGAGCGGACTAGTTCTTTGGCCACTAGAATCTGCTTATTATCAGCGGACTAGTTCTTTGGCCACTAGTTCTCTGTGCTGGAGCAGTATCTATGAAAAATGGAGTTGGTTTATTATCTCCTGGCGTTTGGATCTTTTGCAAAGACCTGGTTTGTAACCCTTCAGATTCTAACATAGTCGTCTTCCCCTTGCATGCCTTATATAGAAGAAGGGTGCTTCAATTATAAAACATGCTATAGCAGAGATGGAATAGGTACTGAAGAATAGAAAGGCATGACATATTGACATGTATTCCCTCCATCAGGAAATAAATGGATGGGTCTAGGCGTATTTCAGTTCTAGATACATCCAGTATTATCCATTTCTGTGACATGTAATCCGGGCGGAGGGAGTATGACGTAAGAGCTAGGGATACGACATGACAACACAGTAAGAAAACACTGAAAACCCACTGCAGAACCAAAGTAATCAAACCCACTCATATGAGATAGTACACTCATATCGCTCAGGATGCAAAACTACCAGGCAGTTTTCCTTACAAAAATCAACATTGTGGCCTTTAATCATACATTTTGCTACAACTAAATTTAGATCAGATAAAGGTTGGATTCACGCCGATTAACAAAATACATGCTGATGTAAAAATATAGTGATATACAATAGGTACTTGCATCTGCATTGGAGTACAGAGTATTCATGCAAGAATCTTTCCTCACAGACGATACCAGTGCAGAAATTCTTCTATCTGTTAAGCTTATTTTCTAAAAGAGAGATGGGTAAGAAACATTAGAAAATTTGATCAGCATGCTATAAAATTTCATGATGCAAGGATACGCACACGCTTTTTAGAATTGAGTTGACATATTTTTGCTGGACTAGAGCGGACTAGTTCTTTGGCCACTGGAATCTGCTTATTCTCAGTAGGAGTTGGGTTTCTCTGTGCTGGAGCAATATCTTTAAAAAGTGGAGTTGGTTTATTATCTCCTGGCTTTTGGATCTTTTGCAAAGGCCTTGTTTGTAACCCTTCAGATTCTAACATAGTCGTCTTCCCCTTGCATGCCTTGTATAGAAGAATGGTGCTTTAATTATAAAACACGCGGCAGCAGAGAGATGGAATAGGTACTGAAGAATAGAAAGGCATGACATATCGACATGTATTCCCTCCATCTGGTAAAAAATGGACGGGTCTAGGCATATTTCAGTTCTAGATACATCCTTTTTTATCCATTTCGGCAACATGTAATCCGGACGGAGGGAGTATGGTGTAAGAGCTAGGGATATGACAGGACAACACATCAAAAAAACACTAGTTGAATGTAAAACTGTATACTAGCGGAATACATACAGAAATAACTAAGGCAACATATACGTGTATGATTGGGAAAATAAGATGGCATTAGAACAGAGCACTAGAACAGCACTTCAATGTAAAAAAACATGGTATGGTAGATAGATGAAGTACATACTGATGAATAACAATGCATAAGATATTCAGAAGCATGATGTCCAAATTAAGCAGATGGCATTGCGATAGAGTAGAATGACAGTAGTTAAATTTTAAAACATGTTATCATGAATGGAATAGGTACTGAAAAATAGGAAGGCATGACATATTTACATGCATGATCAGCATGCTAAGCACATGGCATTGTAACAAAGTAGATACACTCCAGGACATTATATGCATGTTGTACCCATATCACAGGCCAAGTTAGAGCAAGGACCTTGTGGGGTGAAGAGGATTCATCATCTTTCTGCAAGTCTTCTAAAGAACTGCCTTTACATGTTCCATCATATTAGGTATCATTGACATCAAGTTTATTGGCCTTTACATTGCTCCGTGAGGTTCTTGTGGATATATCAGTGTGTGCAATTATATCTGACATGCATGGAAGACAACTAGTAGTTAGATTTATGTAATGAGTGCCTGTAGGAGACGACATAAATAGTAGGACTAGGGTTAACTAGCAGAAACAGGTCTCATAAACTAACGGGAGAACACAGATGAAAGCTACAGAATATGTATCGTTTGTACTCGAGATTAACTAGATGGCACACAAAAGTATTAAAGAACAACATAGGAAATACTAGAAGTGGTATAATACTATAATCACCAGCCTGTGGCATAGCAATGGCTGATGGATGATAACTATGGAACAGTGTTACCTAAAGAACAAGTATCTTAGCTAAACTATGTAACAACGTTAACTCCTGAACAAGACCTGTAAGAGATCAGCATGAATATACAGTGAAATGTGACGATCTATTTTCCATGCTTAGATGAATAACAAAGCCATAAATGTTGCACACAAGTAAGATGAGGGTACAACCTATCTGGCTGCCATCCATAGGAGTGAGCATCATGTGCTGACTTGTGGATGGCCCTGCAGTTGTTGTGGCTGTGCATGTCGGGAACGCGCATTCGATGCAGGGAACTGTTGAGTGGGGACTATAGCTCCCTTCTGGTGTATGCTTCCATTGTTGGAGCAGCTGCGGTGAGTCGGAAGACGGTGTGTCTGAAGATGCAGATAACACATGTCTGTTGACTGAAGACTAAATTGGGGTCACACGATTTTATTTTATTTTGGTACTGTCCGATCTACGCAGGATGGCTGGCCGTCTTGTGCCTCGCGGCTGACACTGTTCGGAATCTTCACCGAAGAGCCAGCGACCAACGGCAGAGTAGCCTGCCTCCGCCGTCTGTGGCCCCGGCCAAAACCCCGCTCCCCGCCCCACCGCACTGCCGTGGTTGCACCGCCCCCGGGCCAATCCACAAAGACTCCCTGTCATGCAGATCCGGCAGTGACAGTACCTTCAACCCAAGCAACTCTAAAAGATAGCCATCTAAGTGCTGCTTCCGCGGTGAACTTTGCGGCCCCGCACCCTTACGTTAGACACTAGCCAACCGGCAACCTAGGAGCTCCGCCGCCTCGAGGGGTGCTGCTTCCCATTGCAAATCGATTGGCCCAGAATAAAAATTCAAACAACTGACGCCTAAATAAAGTGATTTGAGATGAGGGTGCGACTTATCTGGAGCCATGGTGAAGTAGGCAGGTCCAGCTGCCGAGTCGGTGAGGCCGGCGCGGTTGCGGTGGCGACCGGCGGCAGGGAAAGAGCAATGTCGCAATGGTCGACGGCTACGCCGAAGCAGCACCAGGACTCTGGACGGATCCAAAGTTGGAGTCGCTCTGGCGCTGTGAACAACGGCGGGGTGAATCGGCTCCGGTACGGTTCACGCGGCCGCCGTCGAGGCAGCGCCAGCAGCACGGAGTAAGAGGCGCACGGCCCAGTGCACGACGGCAAATGGATAGCGTCTCCAACATTAGGGAGGAGGGCTGCTATGAAATTGGTGCGGTGGGGGCCGCCATGGAGGTGGGGCTGAGGTTTCGCGGCTCGGGAGAAGGGAGCTTCCTGGGGAGAAGGTGATTTGGCGCCCACGAGGTATGAATGGGGGAGGGCGGGGGAAATTGGGAGGGGAGTGGAACCATGTCTTACGGACGCATTTGTCTGAAATGTGAGGGGGAGTTACAGTTCTACCCTTGCCTATAGGCTTCTCGGCTTGGGTCTGTGTACTGAGGGTCGGGGATTGTAGAGTAAATTTCCTTCTCTGGGCGGGAGCGATTTCGGGCGAGGAGGGTGTGTTTTGAACTATAGTGGGTGCAGGCGATTTCGGGCGAGGAGAGCGTGTTTTGAAATAGTGGGCGCGAGCTATTTCGGGTGAGGAGAGCGTGTTTTGCCGACCATGGTTTATGAATTATTTGGCACATGTCATTTCGGCCGAGGAGAAGGCGCGCTTGGATGAAGTTACGAACCTACCCTCGATGTACAACGGGCCAATTGATGCGTGTCCCACATAGGACGGTAATTTCGCGTCTCCCATTTATTTGCTCGGGCGAATCCCACCGAGCAGAGAGGATGTTTAACGGTTCGTTCAAATTTTGGGAGAACGAGCATCCACGTCTACCTTACCAAGTCGATTCGGATCAAATTTTGAAATATTAGCTTGCCACTTCTTTTTTAGATGGAGAGATGATGCTCGAGAGTAATGTGTTTTTACATGCTCGTTGCTAGCGATTTACTATAAGACAAATAGTTGACCCACTCAAAAACGCGAATCAAACCCAAAATGAAATATCTCGATTCAATGAAATAGCTCGTTTAGTAGGTCAAAATAGTGAACTAAATCCAAAATTGAACACCTCAATTGAGTAGCATGTTGTACAGTATTATAGTACTCCATGAACATGTTGAAAGTCAAATTAATGAACTTGTTTGATATACGCATATATCCATTCATGTGTGGATTGCAGACAACATGTTCTCCAATTTAAATATTTGAATGCAAGTTTATATCGAAACATGGTTTACATCAGTCTTTGATGCATAAAACGCGACCTCCCCCTCTCCCGGATTCCTGCTCTCTCTCTCTCTCTCTATCTCTCTCTCTCGCCGACAATTTCAATTTTGTCGCACGCATCCGACACAAAAACCTTTTTCGTCCCTCTCCCTTTCTCTCCATCTCTCTCTCACTCTCTTTGTGTGTGGGGGGGGGGGGTCTTTCTAGTTCGCATGCATATATACACTATCTATAGGTCTCTCTCGCACACTATGTATGATACTCTAGCTAGTCCAAGCTAGATATCTTGGGTGCACTCATCGTACGCACACAGATTCCTTGGCTCTTTGCCTGTAACTCTCTCACGCACCACTATGTCGTCTCAGAGCTCTTCCCCCCTTTCTCAAACTCTCCATCCACATGGGTCACACATACACATGCATATCTCACTCGCACTCGATAGGCCCATCTAAAACTCTATCTATCGGATTTCGGGTTCCGGTAGACCCTTAAGGTTCAAACACTGGAGTGCGCGCAGAGATTTCGCCTCCTACCTACCTGCACCCCTCCACCTCGCTAAGATCTAAGCTGTGGAAAGAACAACACGAGAGACACAGGGTTTATACTAGTTCGGGCCACCGTTGTGGTGTAATACCCTACTCTAGTGTGTGGCGTGGTGGATTGCCTCTTGGGCTGATGATGATGAACAATACAAGGAAGAACAGCCTCGCGAGGGTCTGCTCTTGGCTGGGGCGATGAACTGCTGGGAGGAGTTCAGTCACCCTTTTCTCCCTCTCTCATCCTCTCTCTCCTGTGGGGGTGGCTAGTCCTATTTATAGAGGCCCTGGTCCTCTTCCCAAATATCGAGCGGGAAGGGAGCCAACAATGGCGGGCTAATTTGAAGGGGGGCAGCTAGTACCAGCTATCTTGACAAAAGTAGTCTTCACCTGCACAAAGCTTTGGTGGTGACGCCGTCTTGGGCTCCACAATGACCTCCATCTTGCAGTCCTCCTGGTCTTGGTCTTGTTGCACCGAAATGGCGACCTTTGCCTAATGCCTCGATACTCCGCGGCTGCGCTTGCTCCCTTTGCGCCAAAAAGGAAAGGAGGACACTGCGCGGGCTGGCACCCACCTGGCGCCTTTGGTCGTCATGGCTTGCGTCATGGGCACCTCGTGACGTACCCCGCCTTGATCTCTCCGCCTCCTCGCGAGCCAGCCTGATGAGGCCATGCCTGAGGAAGCTCCGCGTCGTCCGCCCCGCAAGGCTTGGCCCCTCGCGAGGGTCTTGGGTCTGTGTTGGTGAAGATGGGTCGTGCTGGGCCCCCCTTTGAGCCACGCCGCAGGCCGCAGGCAGGCAAGTCTGGGGACCCCCGTTCCCAGAACGCCGACAGTAGCCCCCGGCCCAAGGCGCGCCCGGACTTGGCCGTGCAGGGAGGCGGAAGGGCAAGAGCGAAGCGCCGCGGGCCCTAACAGCATGCGGCCTTGGGCGCCGCGTGGCGGTTGACTGGACGTGGGCGGCACTGTTCCCCCACGCCTCCCTTATTTTGTGCCATGCTAGGAGGACTCGTAGTTGTACACAGCCGCTCCCCCTTCTGTTGCTCGAGCGCCCTCTGTCCTTCCTCCGCTTGAACTCCAGCTTCTTTTTTCAATCCAATCTCGAACCTTCCCCCCCTTCCCATCGCCATGGCTCCGACGAAGAAGGGAAGAGGGAAGAAACCCATGCCTCCGCCTTGTTCGCCGCCGTTGGCGGCCCCCGCCGAGGGCTTAGGCAAGGTTAGCTCGGCTCTGGCCGCTATCTTCAACGAATGCGGGAGGACGACGGCCTGGATCGCGTCCCACTTCTCCATTGACAGGATAGTCACCGAGGTCCCATATTTTGCCAACGCCCTGTGGGCGGGTCTGGTTCCTCCCTTTTCTGATTTCTTCAATGTCGTGCTTTCCCACTATCAGATCCACATGATGCATCTGGGTCCTGAATCCATCACCCTCCTTTCGGTCTTCGCCTTTGTTTGCGAGGCTATGATGGGCATCCTTCCTTCGGTTGCCTTGCTGTGCCACTTCTTCTCGCTGTGCCTTGTCGACCCTACCCAATGCTAGGCGTGCGTGAGCTTCATTGCCGCGTCTGAGACAGCGGCCTCTGGGATTGACTTCAAGCTCCCCCCGCCCGCGGCTGGGTTCCGCGAGCGGTGGCTGTATGTGGACGCAGGGGTGCCCAGCCCCCTGCTATCGGAGCCAACTTCGCCTGTTGTCCTCAATTTGGGCTGGGGCCAGGAGACGCTTGAGAGCCCCCGGCTCGTCTTCGTCTGGCACCGCTTCGCGTTCTTGAGGTCTCTTGGCGTGACAACGCCCAAGGTGGTGAAGGAGTTCCTGCTACGCCGCGTTGCTCCTCTCCAACGCCACTCCCGCCGGATGTGGGCCTTCAGCGGGCGTGATGATCGTATGAGGCTCAAGGAAGAGGACCTGACTCCTGAAGTGCTGAGGACAGTGCCCTTGACCCTAACTGGCAACCCCAACCCAGGCAGCATCCAGCAGGGAGGGGCCGTGCTGTACCTCTGCCAGAGCAGGGGCAATTTTGTGAAGCAGATGCCTATCTTTGATGAGTGGGGGTCGCGCCCCGCCGGCCTCCAGGGGCCTCGCGAGAACCCAGTGTGGTGACTGCCCTTCCAGTTGGCCAAGGCGGCTCTTCCTCGAGCGACGGAGCAGGGAGGCATGAGGCGCCAGAGGCCGAGGGGGCTCCCGGCGGGGTGATGGCGCCGGGCGATGCTCATGAGGGAGCAACTCTCGGGGCCCGTGCTGCTGAGGCTGAGCGTGACGAGCAGCTGCCCTTAGCACTTGCGACTGAGGCCCCTGAGGATCCAGCTGCTTCCCTTGGCGAGGCGATTGGCAGAGCGCATCAGGCAGGCACCCCTGACGCAGATCGCCTTGACGCTCCGTCTTCGTCGCAGGTTGATCCGTGCGCCCAACTCTTGGGCCGCTTCCGCATGGACTTTGAGGCCGTCCGGAAGAGAAGGGAGGCCCTAGGCGACGATTACCCTTGTCGCCTGCTGAAGCGTAGGAAGTACTTCGCCACTAATGAGTAAGCCTTCTCCTTTCCCAGCTCCTGATCCTTCTGTTGCTTTTACCCACCCTTGCTCCACAGGCCCCTTCCAGCCGAGCTTGCGGAGACGGCTGAGGTGCCGTCCCCCTTGGCTTCGCCCCCTCCATTGTCCTCAAGCGCCCCGAGCAGCAGATCCCTTGTGGTGAGGGCAATCGAAGAGGTGGACCGTCCCGAGGCGCATCGTGGCCCTGCGCACCTCGCGATCCTCTTCCGCATGCCTTCTCGTGGCATAGCCAGCCTGCCATGGGCTTCTCGCCTGGTCGTGGACTGCAATTGGCTGAGGCGCTCCTTGCGCTCTTCACCTGGGGACGGGCTGGCCCCAGGCCGGGCTTCTGGCGCGGCGTGCCCGGCCGTCGCGAGGGTGCCAGCCCCCAGCCCGGAGGGGGGGGTGCTGATTCGTGGCCCCCGGCGCTTGCTTGGGGCAGATGATGGCGTGGAAGACGTGCTCGAGCGCGCTCGGGAGTGTCGCGCTCTCCTCCAAGGATTCCTTCGAAGGGCGGCTGACGCGGTAAGCCTGCTTGGTGAGGAGCTTGCTGATGAAGACACGCGCCTTGAGGCCGAGGGCCTGCGCCTAGCTGCAGAGAGGCGTGAGCTAGAGGGTGCCATCGCCCTTGCGCGCCGTCAGCGCAATCTTGACGACGCAGAGGCCAAGGCGTCGCTGGTGGCCTCTCGGGAGGCCCAATATTGGGCCGCTGAGGAGGCCCGGGAAGCTGACCAGCGACGAACGGCGGCGGAGGAGCGGGCTCGGGAGCTCCTGGCCTGGTGCCACTCACTGGAGGAGCGGGTGGAGCTGCGCGAGGCAGCCCTCGCATCGATGAAGGTGGCCTCTGGCGACTCAGCAGAGCTCCAGAAGCGTGAGGAGGCGCTGACGCTAGAAGCCGCCGAACATACCCGCGAGTACGAGCGTCTGGAGACGAGGGAGCGCTTGGTGATGCAGGCGGAGGATGATATCGCTGCACAGGAGGCCCGTGTCCTGGAGGAAGTCGGACGTCGAGTGGCGATGGCACATTTGAACCTCGAGCATGAGTTCGAGGAGAAGCTGGGGTTGATCCGGGCCGAGGCTGAGGGCAGGACTGCTGCCTTGAGAGCCAAGCTGGAGGAGGCGACACGGCGGGACGATGCTTTTCGGGCCGCCCTTGAGGTGGCGCAAGGTGAGTTAACCACCTCCCAGGCTGAGGTGCTCCTTCTTCGCCAGCGGGTGGAGGAGGCTGAGGCCGTCGCACGCCAGAATGCGGATGAGATACGTAAGCGGCGGATCCTGGAGCATGAGCACGGCCCCATGCTCACCATGCTCCGGGAGAGAGCCAACACAGCCTTGGGCACCATCTGCGAGGCGGCTGTTGGCGAGCCGCATGCAGTCAACTACGCCAGCAATCTTTAGTTCTTCACTCACGTGGTGACGCAGCTGGAGGCACGGTCGGTCAGGGCTGACAGGTTGGTGGAGGAGAGGAGCCGTGCCCTGCTCGGGCATGCCTTTTCTCGCGTCTTCAGCCATCTCCAGAACATGGATCCCCACTTCGATTTCGACGCCGCCATCGCCCCAGTCCCCTAGG
This sequence comes from Triticum dicoccoides, assembly GCF_002162155.2. Lineage (NCBI taxonomy): Eukaryota > Viridiplantae > Streptophyta > Magnoliopsida > Poales > Poaceae > Triticum > Triticum dicoccoides. Next base: position 424,074,992 of record NC_041390.1, on the reverse strand, counting down.
CCGTTCGAGGCGACCTGGCGCACTGGGTGGAAGACAATGTGGATGCTCTTATCAGGGCCTTCGCTTCAGACAATGACGGCACGACCGTGGCTGCCGACGAGGGCGGTGCGGTGCACGGCCCTGACGCCGCTGGCGGCGACGCGGACAGCGATGGTGAGTTCAGCGACGCCAGCAGCGGCTCGGGTGGTGCTCCTAAGGACGCATTGGGGGATTTATCCGACTGATTGTGCATCGTTCCTACTTCCTTACCCTGCATGAATAGAACTCAGGTTTTGGCCTGATGGCGGTGAGAGCATTTTGGAGGGGGAGCCCCTTATGTAAAACTTGTGTTCATCATATTAGTAGTCGCTACATTGCCCATGCGCCCGCGCCAAGTGGTTGGCTTAAGCGACGCGCTGGTCGGCTAGTTTACCTTGGTCCCATGCTGGCCCTGAGGTAGCCTGTGGGAGGTTGTGGTGTCCCGAGTGTTCCCTGATTGGATCCATAGGACCTGCAGCAAAACACCCTCCTGAGAGGACACGGCGGCGGTAGTCTGAGCTGCGCGCAAGCTAGGCCTGACCCGGCTCGCGAGGGGCTCACGAGGGGAGGCAGCTGAGGCGAAGTGGTAACCAAAACGCGAGAAATTTCTCGAACGTGACTAAGCACCCCTTCCCCGAACACACGCAAATCTCAAATTCGAATCCAACTTGAATCCAGTGGGGGAAAGCGACAACCAAAGGGAAAAGCAACGAAAGCAGACAAAAGGCCGTGTCCGGCACCTAATCTAGTGTTGGACATCTTCTCACCAGCGCGGAGCTAAGTGCTGCCACTTGGCGTGGGAGGGAGCCCCAGGGCCTGAGGCCGGCACCCCTGAGACTCCGGGGCATGTATAGCCCCACTCATTATTACGTGAGAGTGTCACGGAGCGGCGAGCTTCACAGGCACTGGGCCTAATTCACAGGTACTGGCCTTGCTTCATATCGCCAGATGAGGGCCCCGCCTTGCGCCACACTCTAGTGCCATCAACGACGACCGGAAACCAGGACGCCGCCGATGGGGTAGAGCGGTCGCCAGTGGTTCCCCCGACGACCACGGGTCCTCCGCCAGGGGTAGGCCCTGAGGCACCTCCCCAGTAGAGGGCCTACCTCCTGAGAACACCTTGCTCCGAATGCCGCGGTGGTGATGTCGAATCTCGGCCCCTCTCCTGCAGCCCCCTGCGCCCTCCTTCGGAGGGGTAGGAGACTGTGGGAGCGGGGCAGCTGCTAGCTGTGGCGACCTGCACCTCCTACGATCCATGGTTAGAGTATGCCTGCTCCTGAAGATTTAGCGGTACCCGATAATCGTTGCCTCCAGCATGGCTAGTGGGACCGTTCCGGGGCTCCTGGAAAGGCTCAGCTTCTAGTGCCTCGTCCCCCCAGTTTGGGCTGAGGAGCGAGCCTTGTTCGCTCTCGTGAGGGTGTCCTTGGTCCATCATGAGGGGCACGTATTCCTCTGGCGCCGTCATCTCGAAGGCCACGCCGTAGAGCTCCGCGTGCCACGCGGTCCTGCCTGACGCGCCCACCGTGGGGTGGCAGCGCGGCTGTCCACTGGGGCCGCGGGTCGCATCGAGTCCTTCTTCTTCACGGACCGGGATCGGGGGCAGCGCTGCCGCCGGTCCGGTGCTGACAGCTTCGCTGGCGTTGGAGTAGCCTTGGAGCCCGCGGGCGCGCGCGGAGCCCCCGTGCGGGCCACCCTGGGCTTGAGATGGGAGTTGGGTGCAGAAGGGGTGAGCCCCCGAGGCGGCGAAGCCCAGGAGCTCTGCCACCCGCTCCAGCAGCACGTCGCGGCCGCCCTCCAGCAGCCTGCACTGCAGCAGCTCTCGGGCCACCATGAGCGCGGCCCTCGAGTTCGCCTGCTCCCGGCGGGTGTACGGTGTCGTGGTCGTGGCGTGATTGGAGGCCCTTGCTGCTGACCGCGCCTGCCGCGCTGTGAGAGCTGTCGAAGCCTGTCCGCGTCGCCCGCGGCCCGCAGCACCCTGCGGACCGCGAGCTGCTTGGGGCACGGGGTCGCCCGGGGCGAGCGGCTCTGCGCGGGCGTGCCACGCCGCCCATGGATCTGGGTTGCCCGCCCGGTCGCCGGACATGGTGATGACGACGCGATGGGGCACGAAGCGGTAGAAGGTGGATTCTGGCGCACCCCTACCTGGCGTGCCAAATGTCGGATTTCGGATTCTGGCAGACCCTTGAGGTTCGAACACTGGGGTGCGCGCGGAGATTTCGCCTCCTACCTACCTGCATCCCTCCGCCTCGCTAAGATCTAAGCTGTGGAAAGAACAACACGAGAGACACAGGGTTTATACTGGTTCGGGCCACCGTTGTGGTGTAATACCCTACTCCAGTGTGTGGCGTGGTGGATTGCCTCTAGGGCTGATGATGATGAACAATACAAGGAAGAACAGCCTCGCGAGGGTCTGCTCTTGGCTGGGGCGATGAACTGCTGGGAGGAGTTCAGTCACCCTTTTCTCCCTCTCTCATCCTCTCTCTCCTGTGGGGGTGGCTAGTCCTATTTATAGAGGCCCTGGTCCTCTTCCCAAATATCGAGCGGGAAGGGAGCCAACAATGGCGGGCTAATTTGAAGGGGGACAACTAGTACCAGCTATCCTGACAAAAGTAGTCTTCGCCTGCACAAAGCTTTGGTGGTGACGCCATCTTGGGCTCCACAATGACCTCCGTCTTGCAGTCCTCCTGGTCTTAGTCTTGTTGCACCGAAATGGCAACCTTTGCCTGATGCCTCTATACTCCGCGGCTGCGCTTTCTCCCTTTGCACCAAAGAGGAAAGGAGGACACTGCACGGGCTGGCACCCGCCTAGCGCCTTTGGTTGTCATGGCTTGCGTCACGGGCACCTCGTGAGGTACCCCGCCTTGATCTCTCCGTCTCCTCGCGAGCCAGCCTGATGAGGCCGTGCCTGAGGAAGCTCCGCGTCGTTCGCCCCGCGAGGCTTGGCCCCTCGCGAGGGTCTTGGGTCTGTGTTGGTGAAGATGGGCCGTGCTAGGCCCCCCTTTGAGCCACGCCGCAGGCCGCAGGCAGGCAAGTCTGGGGACCCCCGTTCCCAGAACGCCGACACTATCTCTACCCCTGGTTCTCTCTCCATCTCACACACGCACAGACACAATCTCATGCCCAGCTAGCCAAGTATGATGGTCTCTCACTCAATTGTAGGCACACGCAGTCCCGCCTATATGTATATGACTAGCTAATCTTAGTCTCCATCACAAACATGTGCATGGTCTATCTCGGTTTATCTTGGGGCATCTTTCTATCGCACACGCACTCCCTCAATCTCCCACCCATATAGTCCCCTCACGATCTCTACGGGATCTCTCTATCACAAACACACCCTCTCTCCCTCCGCATGCGTCCATGCCATCCATGTGTCCCTCTCGACCTTTGTTCCTTGTTGGCCACACCTCTATTGGACATGTGCTACAGGGGTGTCTCTCTCTATTGCAAACAATCACACACTAGCTATCTTCGTGTATCTCCAAGTCTCACTTTTCCATCTCGGAGATGCATGCGTGATATGTTCACATAAGAAACGAAAAAACACACACACTCTCTAATTTATCGTTTGTTGTCACTTTCTCTTTCACACACATACTCTTTTTGCACACTTACTCATTCTCCTTCACACGCACTTGATCTGTCTCTACCAAGGCACTCTCCTCGGTCCATAGCATATAGATTTATTGAAAAGTCAAACATCACAAAGTTTGACCATGTACGTGGAGAAAAAGAATTACATCTAGTACGGCAAACATATGCCATTAGATTCACCATGAGATGTAGTTTTGTATGATCTATCTTTGGTATTGTAGATATAAATAACATTTGCGTAAACCTGATCAAAGTTTCCAAAGTTTGACTTCTAAAAAATTTACATGCACTACATTATCGGGCGGATGGAATATCTCTTTCCCCCTCTCAGCTATCTGACGCACCACTCAGCCTTATCGGGGCTCCTCAATCTCTCTCAAACTTTATTGGTCAGTTTGGTTCGTGACCTGACCCTCATGCCTTGATGACCGGTACTGCCTGGTGCGGACGTGAGATGTAAAATATTTCTGCCTGGCCAGGCTTGTGTGGTGCCGAAGCGTTTGGTTCATGCTTGGGCCAGGCAAAGCATCAACGTCCCATCAATCAATCCATGCATCAATTATTTAATGCTAATATCCATCCATGTTGTTGTTAGCCTCGTGGCCACACGACCAGGCATGACTAGGCATTAGAAATCGGTCGCCTGGGCCAGGCTACTTGCAGTGTCTGGAGTTCAGCCAGGCTAATTAAAGTGCAAGGGAACCCAGGCCAGGCGGGCTTTCTTTTTCACAGGGTAGCAACCAAACGAGCGTGCATGAAATCTAGCCACAACCCCAGGCCGGGCAAAAGATGATCAGGACGCAAGCCAAACTGGCCTTATATCTCCCTGGTTCACACATACACATGTCTCGCTCGCGCTATACATATAGACCCATCCAACACTCTCCGCCCTTGTTCTCTCTCCATGTGACACTCACCCCCCTAAGTACCATAATCCCTCAATCCATCATAGGTGCAAGCACTCCCCCTCCTAAGTATGATTATCTCTTACTAGCCAACAGGAACACACGTATTGTCTCTTTCCATGCATACGTCTATCTCGATATCTCTCGGGGCATCTTCTTCTTCTATCACGCACACACCTTGTCATTCGATCTCCCACCCATGTAGTCCCATTATGATCTCCAGGGGATCTCTATATGACAAACATACACTCTCTCCTCCCCATGTCTCCATTTTCTCCGTACGTCTCTCTTGAGCTCTCTCCCTTGTTTGTCAGACCCCTCTTGGCCACGTGCTAGGGGTCTTGCTCTCTCGGTTCCAAACATCCACACACTATCTCCTCACCTTGCCTCCATTGTCGAAGATGCATGTGTGATATGTTTGCATAAGACACACACGCTTTTTCTCTACTTTTATCGTGTGTTGTCCATGTCTCTTTCACACACGCACACACACTTTTTTCACTCTCTCTCTCTCTCTTGTTAGGGACTCTGTCACGTCCATAAGCATATGGATGTTTTGAAAAGTCAAACCTCAGAACCGTTTGACCAGGTATATGTGGAGAAAAACATTTACATCTAGAACGATCATTAGATTCATCACAACATGTACTTACTTCATACTATCATTTATCTTTGATATTGTAGACATAAGTAATTTCTTTGTAAACTTGGTCAAAGTTTCAAAAGTTTGACTTAAAAAATGTTGGAACTACATTATCGAACGGAGGGAGTAGCTCTTTCTCTCTCTCTGCTATCTCTCACGGGCCTCCCCTCTCACTCGAACTCTCTATACCGACGAATTATATGCTCACTGTGTCAGCGTATAGCTCCGTATATTGTTTAGTTGACTGGTCAACCAATCCACATGCTGCCTTGTCAGCTCGTGTTTTGTATCTTTGTGTGCTGGCCCATGTGGCAGTGGGTGAAAATAAGTAAACTAGAGGCCCATCTGACACGCGGTGAAGCAAACAAAATTGAAACCACTCGGGGTAGCACCCCGCACTCTAGTAAATTGAGGGCGCATTGAAGACAAACTTCTTGCGCGCGAAGGACGCACTCGCGCACAATTCACCACTGCGCGGCGGCATGCATAGAAGGACGCACTTGCGCACACCCAGCACACAACACACACCAGCACACGTGTACACATCTAGGCGTAGAAGGCCGTGGAAAAATCTGGTGCCATGGCCGCTGCCGGAGCCGTCCACCCCCAATCTTGGGGTTCCGTGCAATGCACGGGCATCTACGCACGGGAAATTATGTCGAACAGGGCTAGTTGTAAGCAGGCTAGCTCTACAGCCATGATGATAGTGACTGCAGCGCGGCGGCATGCACATAAGGACGCATTCGCGCACACCCAGCACACAACACACACCAGCACACGTGTACACATCTAGGAGTAGAAGGCCGTGGAAAAATCTGGCGCGATGGCCGCTGCCGGAGCCGTCCACCCCCAATCTTGGTGTTCCGTGCAATGCACGGGCATCTACGCACGGGAAATTATGTCGAACAGGGCTAGTTGTAAGCAGGCTAGCTCTACAACCATGATGATAGCGACTGCAGACGGTGAGGCTGACTATGGTATGCCGAACATGGCGCCTATACTCAGGTGTCATCTCCGGCGCAGGGTCTTGTCACTTCACTGTGAGGAGCAGCACGTAATAATTTGACCAATGGGTAGTACAGTGCTAGTACTCCTACTACTACATTGGTAGTACTTCTACTAGTACTAGTAGCACCACCGTCTAGATTTAGGAGTACTACGACATCCACCGGCACCGAGGAACGTCTCGAGGTAGTATTGCTTGAGGCAGCCAGGGCGAGGGGCCGCTTGGATGATAGCTTTGTCTCCTTGTTTGATGAGGTCCTCGTCGGTTTCATCCACAAGTTCACCGTCATCAAGAAGCTTGTGGACGACTTTGACGTAAGCCTCCAGCCGACGCGCCCAGGCTCTGCGATGCCCGCCACCCTCAACGGCCACTATGGTAACAACCTCTTCGACGAACTGGCGGCCCTGCGACTGCCCGCCGTCGCGCTAGAGAATGTCCACCTCGAGGTCGAGCTCGCCGCGCAGCGCCTGGCGTAGCAAGACACCATCGACATAATCACCCACGTCTACGCGCAAATCGTCCACAAGGACTACTACATGCAAGAGGAGGACGATAGGACGCTGGCCTTCTTGGAGCGCAGGGCAACCTTGGACGGCATTGTTCAGAAGCACGTTGAGCTCGCCGCCAAAGCCGCTGCTCCTCACACGTCGGTTGGTGACCCGGCGCACTAGGGCGTGAGGATGTCATTGAACGTTGATGGATCCATATGTATTTTTATCTTTCTGTCAAATCCATGTACTAGTATAGGATACTATAGTAATTATCTTACCTGTCGCATCAACTTAATAATTTTCGTACGTACTCCATGCATGAATGGCACCAGAACCAAACTTCTCATTACTCTAGGCAAAATCGTTATTTTCTATCTATCGGTCGCGCCATGGAGCAGAACCAACTTTTACAAGTTATGAGTTCAAAAGGAAAAGCCTGCCGTGTTCGCGTTGCACCCCACACGGTTGGTCCGGCATGCCACTCAAGCGGGAATGCGTGCGGTGTTGCATTTTCACTTACAAGTGGGACCACAGTTGAGCAAACCGACTATCGGCAAACCCCCACCCCGCCCACAGTGCGATGGCTGGGAAAACAGGAGGGAGAAGAGATGGTTGTAGCATGGACTCCAAGAAAATTGGTGTCGGATGGGACTCGTGTGGGTGGCATGTACCGTACTGCTAGACGTGAATGCTAGTGAGTTATGGCCCATGCCACCCCACTATATCGAGTCTATATCGAGGTACGTAGAACAAATTTCTTGCAGTCCGTGCTCAGCCCTCCTCTATCTTTCTTCTTAGCCAGCCAGCGGACGTGCGGAGCCCATCGTCTATTTGCTCACATGCGGCCCCACATGTCAATGAAAATGCAAGAGGACCCACTGAATCTGCACATCTTTCACCTCGATGTGGTGGTGATGAAAAACAAATCCAATAAAGATCTTCGGTGGCCGCTTTTGGAGTTACTCAAGAGTAGTAAGATTCTATTTACAGTTTAACCCAAGATGCACATCTCGTGGCTTCAACTACCACTCTATTTTCTTGCATGACACGACCTGGATGCTGGATGTCCCACATGTCGGCAAAAGGAGGAAGAACCCGACCAAATCTTCGGTTCTGCTCTCGGATTAGACTAGTTGTGCTAACTTAAAAATTTTATTGTGTACTCCCTCCGTTCCAAAATACTTGACATCCATTTGTCCAAAAAATTTATTGTCTAGATACATATATATTTTGACAAATAGAAGGCATGTATTGTGCAACGGAGGGAGTAGAATGGATGCAAGTTTTTGTATTGGGAAGAAGAGTACATCCATATATTGATAGAGCGCAATTTAGTAGATGTTCTATCACTTTTAGCTAGCACAGACGCAAGATCAAGCCTCCGCGGATCAACAATGAATGCATCGAGAAGGCACTACTCCAACTTACAGGAGTAGCAAAATGTATTCTTGTGGTTCTTGTTTTCTTTGGTCTTGCTTTACTAGTCAAAATTATCGTTGGAGTCCGTGCAAAACGGAGGTGCGTTTGGGGTCATGCGTTGGAGTTGGCCTTACAAGTGGGACCGCAGTTAAGGAAACCGACTATCGGCAAACCCCCACCTCGCCCGCCACGCGATGGCTGAAGTTAGAGAAACGACGAGGTTGAAGAGATTGCTCTAGCACGGACTCCAAGAAATAATATGGTGTCAGATGGATGTCGTGGTGGTGGCGTGTGCCGTACTCCTGGACGTGAATGCTTGTTCGGGCCCATGCCACCCTACTACTCCCTACAACTTACTCCTACTATATAGTACTAGTATCGAGGATTCGAGGTGCTGGTTACATACAGCGAACACATTAACATATGGCTACAGTAAAAACACCCGCCCGACGCACGAAGCATCTGAAGCTAGTACAAATAGTGTACTACTATTGTTGATTGGCCTCATCCGATAACCTGTTGCAATGCACGTACAATTATGTATTCGAAAAATATTTTTTTGCCTCGTCGCACCACTCACTCAGAGAAGCGACTCGAAAGCCATTCATAAATTTAGTAAGTTTATGACACGCATATCATTTTATTACATACAACAGGTCATCAACCCACATCGACAACGAGGATACATAATAAATACTAAAGTTTTCACCACACAACAAAGACCAAGCAACGAAATGAACTTCAACTCAACCATTCCTCAGCGTTGGAAACACTTGCTTTGAACCACAAGTGATTCTCTGGAACGGGCCATCGATTGTCGATCTGGAAACCAACGCAAGACTGATCATCCAGGCTGAAGAGGCCTACTATATCCCTACCAGGGTAGGGAACCACACAAATGTCCGAGGTTTAGACACAGTTGCTTCTCATAAATGTGTCAACAGCAGTTAGATCGCCTTTCACCATCATCGTATAGTTTTGTCCAAGGAAGAGCGAGTTTTCTCCAAGACTATCAATTCTGTACCAGGGAGAAGGAGTTGGCGCTAGCACACTAGTATCCATCCCGAATACCATGCAACGGGTGTTGGAATAGGTCCGGAGAGTGAGACCATGGGAGACACCTGCTTCCTTAGCAGTAACATCATCAGTGGGCTGTATACACACAAGAAGAGGTGATCCATCGGAATTAGTTTCCAGGTTCCACAGAGTATATGGGCGTTGCTTGTCCTCATGCTCGTGATCATCACCATCGTCATCTCCCCCTTGGTTATAAAATTTTTCAAGTATAGGTGGTGGGATGTTCACAGGACCTTGGAAACATAAGAAGAAGGTTAATTAGTAAAGGGAAACTTGCTAACCCGCATGCATGTGCATGAAATAATTATAATTACGGTGGAAGACAAACATACCGAAACTATGAGGATGCCATGCAAAGACAGTGCCACGAGTGGTGGCAGCAAACACAAGGCGCTCGTATTGAATTGCATCATAGTAGTCATCCATGTACAGAAACTGATTTTTGAGCAATATCCATCGAGTGAAACCATCAAGGAAGGAAACAAGCTTGTTGAAGATAGCAACAACATCATAGTTTCTGTAATTCCAAGAGCTGTTGGGAACTCGACAAATTGCTATCTTCCGTAGAATACAGTCACCATGATCATATTTGAACATGTGTACATTACCGGTGTGCTCAACCTCTGGGCAGTGTGCTGAGATTTTTGGAAGTGGAACCTGGTGATGAGTGTACACTTTCACAAGTTCCCACTCGCAGTTGGACCCAATGTAAACAACCCAATCTCCATTTGCGCCCGCCCAAGCCTTGCCCTCAAGCGATGGCATCTTAACATCATACGTATCATTATCAAGCGGCATCAACTTGCACAGGGCGAGGCCTCCGTCGTGCCGGCGCCAGTCATCATCAGGGTCACGGCGAAGAAGATAGGGGAGATCAAACCACTCCTTGACTCTTGGGTTCTTTATAATGATGTTATTAGTTGAGTCGAGAATGGGCTTGAACGAACCTTCCATGCTAGACGAGGTGATGATGTCGCACCGATCAATGAGTTCCTCCACCACGTCATCTTTCAGATCGGGGCAATAATAACAGGGTCGTTTCCGGCCTGTTCCCTCCATGGAGAAGACGATCGAACAATGGCAGAAGAAAGGGTGAAGGGCTGAAGGAAAATGGAGGAGGGAGAGGAAGAGCGTGTGACAGCAGTTCCAAATCGAGAGGGAAAGGGGAAGAGTCGATGGACGGTTGCCAGTTTGCCACGGTTCACAAAGAGGCGCCCCGGCCTACACGTCCGTTCAGAAATACTCCTACTACTCGCTGTCGTCTCACTGATATGTTGGAACGGGACCACATGTCAACGAAACATGGTGTGTAATTTCTCGTGCAAAATGTGATCTGGCCGCGTTGGCCCGAGGTGCCACATTAGTTATCGACCTTTATTTTTTTAATGGCGTGCCGATCAGTTTTGAAGCACGACTAACTGGTACTGTACGCAGAGAAAATATAAACTACTCTACCACTACTCCACCTCCAGTACTAGTATAAAAAGATATATAGGCTGGAGCTTGAGCGCTTTCTTCCTAAGGGCTGCCCACTTGCTTCTCACACTACCACCCTCTCTCCAGATCTAAAAAAGACGACCCCTCTCTCCCTCCTCACCGGTGGTCACAGATCCGCCGGGGAAGAAAAGGACGTGCAGCATTGACGCACTCGTTGTCGGTGAGCGAGGTCACGCACTGACGACAAGGTCGTCCTCTCAGACCTAGCGCCCGCGCGGGATGGCCTCCGTCCCCAAGCTCGCTGCCGTAGTGTGTGCGGAGGACGACGACCATGAGCGAAGCCACTTCCCGCCGACCCTCAGGTATGCTACCTCTTTTCGAACCATAACCTTGTTCTATTGCCCCATCTGCCACGTCGTTGCATGTGGATCTTTTTCCACTCCACCATCTTCCCAATTTGCTATCCTCTGCTCTGCTGGCCACGCAAACGAAAACCATAATTTGCACTATTAAAGGAAACCCTACTTCATGCAGACTAATCCATGTCTGGGTTGAATAAGGAAAGGAAGGGAGACTGTACTGTCCAAGAGAGTAGGCATCGAACCCGCATCTAGGTTGAAAAGGGCAAAATCAGTAGCTAAGGAACGAGTCTCGTGTCTCTTGGTTGAAGAAGGGTAGAAAGGCATGACAACGCAATAGAGAATGACCAGGTCGATCGGTTTGTTGTCCTCGCATAGGAAAAAGGTGGCTAAAGAGAGCAAAAATGAGACGTAATCCACATAGCTGCCTGGATATTTGTTGCTCTGGGCAACCATACCTCCCTCACCACTTTGCGTCCGTGGAGGTACATCGTACTGGTGCGCCCACTGTCCGAATGGGCCTCCCATGCTCTTATTGCCACTTTTTTTGCTGTTAGTATAACGCCAGCAGTCAAGTCAAGCAATGCTACTGCTAAAGTGATGCCACATTTAACTAATGCCGCTCTCAGACTAATGCCACCGATAAATTTAAGCAATGCCATTTAATGTCACTGGATTATTTCAGGGTTAGATATTGATTGTGGATGTATTAAAGATTTTTCAGCTAAGGCATTCTAATGCTATTGCACAACCAGTATACCAATGATGAAACTTGTTACCACCTTCAGATTTTTGCACTGTTAATGCTTATAGATTATATACCTCACTTTCATTAGATAAGTTAATTTTTTTGTACAGTGTCACCAAAATGCCAAGGCGCTGATGTCATTTTATTTTGGTTAAACTGCACAGACAATTATGAAGACAAGAGGAAAGGTCAAGAGTGGGCACCTCCTCCTCGGGCTGTTCTCTTGATTCGTTCGATCAAGTTTTTATGTTTGATCGATTATCAAGATTGGGATAG
>NC_041390.1:424055196-424062801 GCF_002162155.2 Triticum dicoccoides | reverse complement strand
GATATTTACCTTGGAGGTACATCGTTTGCAATTTTTTATACTGTCATTAGTTAATAATGCTAGTTACCTTCAGACTTTTGTATTTGGTTTAATGCTCATGTAGAGCTAGTATACCAATGTTGAAACTTGTTACCTTTACATTTTGTATTGTTAATTCTTATAGAAACCTTCCAGTGCTAGAGTTTATTGAAATCTGTTCAGTAAAACCATTGTACTGTACCCTGTAATAAACTAACTACTCTACTGTTTTTTTTAAGAAATAACTAACTACTCTACTGTTGCACTAGCCACTGGATTAGTGTATATTTGTAGTAGTCGAATGGTGTTGCATTAGCGTATGGACATAAATAAAGTCTGGCAAGCTTTCCCAGATATGTGCTCAAGAAAACTACTACCTGTTTTTCTAAATATTAGACGTTTGGGTACTTTAAATTGAACCGCGAAAACGTCTTATATTAAAGAACAACGGGTGTAGAGTTCACTCAAATTATCCCGGTAAAGCTAGTCACACCTTTGTTAAAATTAATGTTCATTATGTTATCGGAGGAGGTCTGTATGTTTGTCTCTAATGCGTGTCGACTACATACCTGACATCATGATGTAATGTTAAGTCATTTCCTTTTGTACAGTGTCACAGAATTGTCAAGGCGGTGATGGCATTTTATTTTAGTAGAACTGCACAAAATTTGCTTAAAAGAAGAGGAAAGGTCAGGAATGGCTCAGTTTTTCAGAAAAAACTATGTATGCCTTCCTGACATCAGCCGCTGTTGCTTTATTTATTCCTTCAAACAGGTGGTTAGAAATAGTCTTGCTACCTTTTTCCATTATGAAATTGGAATGTTTATATTTGTGAGTCTATGCTTCAACTAGTGCCACTTTAGAGTAATCACACTTTCAATATCTATGCAAACAGGGATGCTCGATTTTAGTGGAACTGCACAAAAAGTCCAACTGGTTCAACATTAGGAGCATGTTTTTGTCCAAACCTTTATATCCAATTGGTGACACTATGAGCTATTCATTACGAAGGTACATGGTTTGCTACTATCTTGCTACTCTTTTTGTACTGTCATTAGATAGTAATACTAGTGGTTTGCATGTGAATTTATTGGCAGGGTGGACCTACATTGGAGGTGCGGGACAGGATTCAATGATTGGATGCTCAATTTCGGTTGTATTGATTTCACCTCTTCCATCACTGTGAACATGGATATCATTGGTCTGATGAAGAATAGGCGCTATATTTCTGCTCTGAACCAGCAAATCAGTTCAGTATGAAATTGTCCAGGGCAAAACATAACTGTATCAGATTGTCCAGTGCAGAACATGACAGATGCTAAGCGGAAGAGACATGTTTAAAATGAAAATACAAGGTGTGGTATATGTTTACTAGTTGCTTGATATTTGTGCAGACAGAGATGTCTACCCGTTGCTATTTGGCAAACAAACAAAGTGTTTGCAATTTTGGTTGAACTGCACAAGAGAATAGTATAGTCACTGCATGCAGTGCCATTTGAAAATAGACACAGAAAGATTGGATAGTCACTTCATGGACTGCAGAAAAGTAGTATTGTACTATTTATTGGCCAACACTAGGTGCTTCATTGCTTTGGTCTCATTATACAATGGGCATCATTTTTCCTAACTTAAAGTTTGTATTCCGAAAATAGTCTCGCGGTGTGATCGAGAGAAGACCAAATCGTATTGCAGTGGATGTTCCTCCATCATGTGTGGTTCATTCTCATGGTTCCAGCTGTTGGTGAAACCACTTACGTTTGCAAGAGGAATTGTAGACTTCACAAACAAATTTGTCTTTCAGTCTGTACTGAATGTTGGCCAAGAGAAGCATCCATGTTAGTAGGAAAAACAAATGTTTTTCTAGATCTCTGCTTTTGGAGCTACATATTTATATATGATCTGTTATTGTACATCTTAATATTTTTGTTGTTGATTTGTTATTGTATATCTTAATATTTTTGTTGTTGATTTGTTATTGTATATCTTAATATTTTTGTATATAAACTTGGTCAAAGTTTGTAAAGCTTGACTTTGACCAAAGCTAATATGCGAACTAAATAAAAACGGAGGGAGTACCTCCTTTCCGGTTTGCAGGGCTTAATTCAAACCTCTCACCAACCAAGGTACTCCCTCCGTCCGGGATTTATTAGTCCCGTGAGCAAAGCAGCAAGACCAAGGCATGTCAATAATTAATGGCATGCAGAAGTTTAAGCCTAATTAATTCCAGCGATTTAAGTGGCTGCATGTGTGCCCTCGGCTGCGACTCGTTGCATGCTACTTCGCGTACTGCCTGCGAGCAATTCTGAGTGCCTGCATGCAGCCGGCCGTAATTAAGGCTGCTAACTAATGCAAAAAAGATACACTTTAAATCCATGGAATCATTATTGAGAAGGAGGGAGATGATTCGAGTCCACTCGTTTGACCGCCATGCCGGCGTGTGACCCAGACGAGACGGGACGGCACAGTCATAATTTCAGTTTCTCTAGTTTTCCATGGCAAGCTGGTGCGCTAAGCCATTATGCATTGAATTCCGATGACCGTCGCGCTACCCTCCGCCTATAAGTACTGTTTCCCGGCCTTCTCAGGTGCCACCGTGACCCAACTCGCCATATCCTCATAAGCCCCCACCGGCCCGACGTCGCTCGCCACGTCCGCCATGCCCCCGCCCGCCCGCGGTAGGCGACGCCGAAAGCGGTCACCGCCGGAACTAGTGTTCGAGTTTTCACCGGAAGGAAGACGGAGGGAGGAGGCATTCTATCTGTCTTTAGATGGCAATGCGGAGATCGAGGAGTTGTTGGAGCGCGACCGCATGGTGGAGGAGCAGGAGTTGTTGGAGCGCGACCGCCTGGCGGAGGAGCAGCGTATCGCTGATTTGCGCCGCCAGCGGGACATGGAGCAGCAGCGCACCGACGCTCTGAGTCGCGAGCAGAGCGCCCGCAACTGGGCCGACTACATGGAGGCCGGCGCCCGGCAAATAGCCCTGGAGGTTGTCGGGCATGCACGCGTTCGTGATGCCGATTTTTACTACCAGCTCATCAAGTGGGTTTCCCGCTTGGAAGCCGAAGCTTCGGTGGACCACGCCGGCATGGAAAGGGCCAACGCGAGCGAGCAACGCGCCCTATCACACCTCTGGCAAGTCTGAGGCAAGGCGGAGGACGCCGGTGCTAGCGTTTAGCATGGACAGCAGATGGCGGCCGGCATCGTGTAGTTAGCTAAGAGTAAGTTAGTACTTGTACACTACTAGAGTGTTAGTGGGAGTAGATAGTTACTTGGCTATGATGGTTGTCAATGTGGAATTTCAGTACTCTATATGTTGATCAGACCTATTACTTTGGTCTGAATGTTGAACTTTCCGTTTGAACGTATGGAATGGGCTGTTATTTTTTAAAATGGGTTGTATTTGTCCTCCACGGTTTACAGACTAACTTATGGGCCTAGGAAGTTGACTCGTACACAATCAGGAGATGATTGTATGTGGAGAGGATGACAGCAGGGACCTGCCAAGGTCATGGCAGTACGCAAGCAAGTGCCTCCTTATTTCAAGCCAATAAAAAAATGGCTCCTCCTAGTGGATTTCTGACATCTGGGTCCAATGCCATTGTCAACGTAGTCAATAAACGAGAGAATTGCACAACGAGCGGCTGACACCAGGGACCCAGCAGCTCGCCCAGTTATTTTTGTTTTGGGTTAATTTGATAAATGCCACTCCAAATCTGGTGTATCCGAGAAATGCCACTGCAATTTCCAAACTTTGAAAAAAATGCCATTTCATGCCATTTCTAGTGGCATTTTTCGAAGTCTGGAGTGGCGTTTTTCAAAGTTTGCAAACTGCAGTGTCGTTTTTCAAAGTTTGAAAAAATTGCAGTGGCATTTTTCAAAGTTTGGAAATTGCAGTGGCATTTTTATGAATCACCATAATTGGAGTGGCATTTATCTAATTTCTTTTTGAGACGGAAGCAGGGTGTCAACTGGGCTGTGCGGAACACTCTGGCCTGTCTAGACAGCCTTTTCTTTTATGTTTACCACAGACCAGCCCAGTAGTTTTTTTTTCTTTCTGAAAATGGCTAGCCCAGATCTTTTGTGATTGTCAAGTAAGTCGCTTTATCAGGCCTGTTGGGCTGCAAATCTTTCAAGACGAGGAGAGCTTCATTCGGCTCGCCAAGAAAATGGCCTATCAGTAATGAGAAATGGGTTGTACATTTTTAAAACACATCAAACCGGCAATTATTTTCAAATATCTTTTTTTTCATTTCGAGATTTTAAATTGCATTGATTTTTATGCATGGACAATTTATTGGATTTTATATTGATATACATTTATTTTTAAAATTAGTCTAAATGTGACTCAAAATTTCGAGATTAAAAACAGTTCAGACCGCACCGACATATGCAAAATTTCGTATGATTTTTTAACCATGGCCACAATATGGGCTATAATGCTAACATAAAAAATATGGGCTCCAAAAAAACCAGTAAGAATTAGCAAATGGGCTGTAAATTATTTGAAATAATGGCAGATGGGCTGTATGTTGTTTTCCACAGATTTGAGGCTTTCCACAGATGGCCTGTATACTGTTGGATGTCCATCCAACGGCCATCGTGCTTCTTCAATCTCTGCTCTTCCTGCTCCAGCCGCTCAAACAAGCGCCGGCGGGACTGCCTGCTCCTTCCTCCCCGCGGCCGGCTGTGCTGCCGCACAGGCCTCACCGCCCCACCGTACTCCCATCGCTGGCCTAGCCATCCCTCTACTCACCCACACCTGTTGTTATTCTCCGGTGACGGCAGACGAACCAGTAAACCCTCATATAGTCATACTTCCCTCCACGTGGGAAACAAAAACAACGGCCGAGTCTTCCCTGCCTCCGTGTCGTTCCCTTCCTAGGCCTCGCCGTCGTCCACCGCCCTGGTGCTCTCGGCGTGGCGTGGTCAGCGTGGTCAACGACCGACATGCATCTGAAGTGGACTGTACGTGGAGAGGCTGACAGCTGGGTCCATGGCCGCACGCAAGGAAATGCCTCCTTATTATGCGCAAAATAATGATTTCGTCCACTTGACATCTGGGACCCACCGAAACGGCTGTTGTATTTCACGAAAAAAACGTTACCGCCGCTGACAGCTCGGACCCACCAGCTATATCTTCGCACGCAAGGAAGTGCCTCCTTATTACGCACAAAAAAATGAGTACTCCCCCTGCTAGCTGGGACCCAGTATAGTGGGCCTACTAAGTTGATGGGGACGAAGGGCTTTGTCAACTTAGGAAATATGCAAGATTCTAGCTCGACCGACCGTACGATGTCCATCCAATGGCCATAGTGCTTCTTCAACCTCTGGTCTTCTTGCTCCAGCCGCCCAAAGCAGCGCCGGTCGTGCCACCTGCTCCTGCCTCCCATGGCCGGCTGTGCTGCCGCAGAGGCCTCACCGCCCCCATACTACTCCCACCGCTGGCCAGGCCATCCCTCCACTCTACTCACCCACACCCCCTGTTATTCTGCGGCGACGGCAGCGCAACCGAACCAGTGAACCCTCGTACTCCTCTCCGCGTGGGCATCCACTGCCGCGTCTTCCCCCGCTCCGCGTCATCCCCTTCCTAGGCCTCGCCGTCGTCCACCGCCATGGTGCTGTCGGCGTGGCATGGTCAATGTGGTCAACGACCGAATTCCATCGGAAGAATACTGTACGTGGAGAGGCTGACAGCTGGGTCCACGGCAGCCGCAAGGAAGTGCCTCCTTATTACGTGGAAAATAATTATTCATCCACCTGACAGCAGGGACCCACCGGACGCCCACAAGTATATCGCGAAAAAAACGTTTGCCCCTGACTGCTGGGACCCACCCGACGGGCCACCGTATTTCGTGAAAAAATCGTTCCCCCTGCTGTCAGCTCGGACCCACCGGAAGTGCCTCCTTATTACGCATAAAAAAATGAATACCCCCCCGCTAGCTGGGACCCACCTTGGTGAGAGGCTGACTTTTGGGCCTACTAAGTTGACGGGGACGGAGGGCTTTGTCAACTTAGTCAATATGCACGATTCTAGCTCCAGTGACCGTATGATGTCCATCCAACGGCCGTAGTGCTTCTTCAACCTCTGGTCTTCTTGCTCCAGCCGCCCAAACCAGCGCCGGTCGTGCCTCGTGATCCTGCCTCCCGTGGCCGGCCGCGATGCGGCGGAGGCCTCACCACCCCCTACTACTCCTACCGCTGGCCAGGCCATCCCTCTACTCACCCACACCCCCTGTTATTCTGCGGCGACGGCAGACTCACACCGCAGCGAACCAGTGAACCCTCGTACTCCTCTACGCGTGGGCATCCACTGCCGTGTCTTCCCCGGCTCCGCATCGTCCCCTTCCTAGGCCTCGCCGTCGTCCACCGCCCTGGTGCTCTCGGCACGGCGTGGTCAACATGGTCAAGGAACGGCTTCCATCGGACATGGACTATACGTGGAGAGGTCAAGCTGGGTCCACGGCCGCAGCAAGGAAGTGCCTCCTTATTACGTGCAAAATAATTATTCCTCCACCTGACAGCGGGGACCCACCGGACGGGCCACCGTATTTCGCCCCCCTGACTGCTGGGACCCACCAGCTACATCTTCGCATGCAAGGAAGTGCCTGACAGTCGGGACCCACCTGGTCGAAGCGTACGTAACATTGTCATTCTGGTCGCGAACGTGTACGTACATATATACTGGTGGATGTAGAGGCGCGCATGTGTCGTAGTAGAGGCGGCCAGGGTGCAAGAAAGAAAATACGGCCACGTATGTGTACATACAGGCGGGGTCTCGAACGCCTACTCGCGCATACGTACGGCGAGGGCTTGTTGACATGGCTGGGTCGGAATGGAGAAACAGCGTCGTCATCGTGTTCATGGGGAGGCAACGGAATGCGTCGTGTTCATGGGGAGGCAACGGAACGCATGGGAGCCAACCGGCTGGGTCGGAACGGAATGCGTGGTCTTGTTCATCGGGAGGGCTTGGACGGAACAGGTGATGGAAACAAGGCCTGGCGTACCGCACAACGGAGGAAACGGACCTCCTACGTTCGGAACGGGGTCCTGTTGATTGGGAGGGGTCTAGCATACCGCAAAATAGAGGAAACGGACCTCCTACGGTCAAAACGGGGGTCCTGTTGATCGGGAGGGGTGTGGCATACCGCAAAACGGACGAAACAGACTTGTGTTGGAGCGCTACGGTCGAAACGGGGTCCTGTTCATCTGGAGGGGTGTGGCGTACCGCAAACGGGACTCCACGGGATACTGTTCATCTCCACCGTCGACCCCCTCCAGCCTCCACGAGCTACTGTTCATCCACCGTCGACCTCCTCCAGCCTCCACCTGCGACCGTTCATCCACGGGCTCCTGTTCATCCAGCCTCCACCGCGCACTACTCCACCGGCTACTGTTCAACCAGCCCTCTCCATGGGCTCCTGTTCTACCACCCCTCCACGGGCTACTGTTCATCCTGCCCTTCACCATCTACTGTTCATCCTGCCCTCCACGGGATGGTCCTACTCATCCAGCCCTCCACGGGGTCCTATTCATCCAGCCCCAACCGGCTCGATCGATCGGGGTCCTGTTCATCCACACCCCCAACGG
>NC_041390.1:424017587-424054785 GCF_002162155.2 Triticum dicoccoides | reverse complement strand
ACACCCACTGTTCATCTAGAGGCAGCATCGATCGGCTTCAGTTAGCAGCATTAGCGAAGGAACGCTCGATCGGGTTCAGTTAACAGCCATCGATCGATCGCTCGGGTTCAGTAACGCGTAGCCTGCAGTGCAATCGCTCGGGTTCAGTTAGAGCCCAACGCCTCGCTCGGGTTCAGTTAGAGCCAACGCCTCGCACACACGCGCGTACGTGTACGAGAGAAAAGCGCATCGCTCGGCCCCCGACCTCCCACCGTAACCGGGAACTCCCCGAAATTTTCCTCCCCCTCGCTTCTACCACGGTTTTTTCCGTCATGGACGGCCCAAAGAATGTCATGCAGCCGCGTCTCCGGCCCGCCCAGGACGAAAAGCCCATTTTCTGTCATGACTTTTTGTCATAGAAGTAGGAGCCCGCCACATCTATGATGATACCGGGTTTTGTCACAATTATCGTCATAGAAGTGTCATATGTATGACAAAAAAAATTTGTTCGGCCCAAAATGTCACGGATGTGTCTTTTTTTTGTAGTGCCACCTCACTTCGGCCTATGGCTGAAGACCTTTAATGTGAAGCCAAAGGTGGTGAGAGGCCAACAGGCAGAGTGCGGAGGAGATATGTTGGGTAAGATGCCCAATGTCACCTGGGTCGAAGGTTCTTTCATCGAGACGGTGAAGGGTGGCAATCAGGGTGGTTCTACATCACCGAATCACGCGACACTAACTGGACGGTGACCCCCCAATTCTGATCCGGAGTTCCGATGCGGCTCACCTCCTAGCAAGAGAAGGGCCTAACCTGGGGTGCTCCTAGCGAGCTGACAGGGCTCCAGACGTGTGTCCAGAACATGATATCCAGAAAGATTAAGCTTGTCAATGTGATCCAGGTTATGCTCATCCGCCGGATCCTCCCGTGCCAACGCCAGATTTGTTATTTATGGGAATTCGATCCGGCCAAGCACTAGACGCTGCTAGAGCTCTTCGGCACAACGCACGAGGATATCTGGAAAGTGCTCTTCAAGGCCGGTGAGACGCCACTGCCTACAACCAAGGATCGTGGCCTTAGCTCAAAGCGCTAAGCTAATTCGGTAAGATTTTTCACGCTCTCAAGGCATAACCTTTATTAGCGTATTGTGAGAAAGAAGTCTAAGCTCTCCTATCAATTTTTTCCATATGCCTGGGTCGACATAGCGAGGCAGATTAACTGCCAGCCCCGCTACCCGAAGACGAAGAGACCCCACTCCTGACAAAGATGTTGTTCCCGGTGCCTTATGAAGTGCCAGAGAAGAAGACCAAAAAGGCAGCCAAGGGGACCAGGAGTGGCCTTCATCGAAAAGATTCTTCGGAACTGTCCTTTGAAGACGTGACTGACCCTTCGGTCGCTGAAGATGGCGACGAGGAGGAGGAGGAAGACAACTCCCCCAGAGGGGGGAAGGAAGAAAAGGGTTGCCTCCACAAACCTGGAGGCTAAGGCACCCAAGAGGGGGAAGGGCTCCCTTGTGGATAACTCCGCGTGGGATGTCGATAGCAGTCCGGAACGAATGCCCCGGACCAAGCCTCCGGCCGCTTCGTAAGTACCCAAGAACTTATGCTCATCCGAATGTTCGGCCCTTCCCCTTTGCAATATTAATATGTTTAATTTATGCTATTGCAGTCCAGTCCGCGACGGTTCTCCACAGTCCTCGACAGAGGGCTCACTAGACTCAAAGGAGATGGCTAGCATGTCGTCACCACCTGCTCACTCTGCCTCGCCCAAGGGTGATGATGAGGTGGTGTCCCAAAGGGCCTTCCCCAACAAAGGGGAGGCTCCGGAGATCGTTAGGGAGGCGTCCAAGGGTGACTCCATGGCCGCCGGACACATGGGGGAAGAAACCCCCAGGGAGACTGATGGTGGGGGCCGAGTTCCATTCGGCCCTCAGCCGAATATCATTTCGGAGACTTGTACAGCTCCGGAGTCTAGCGAACGGCCTTCCCCGAAAGGAGGGGGTGTGCCTGTTACGCTTGTGATCTCTGTCCGACCAGAGGCATCGGATGATCTACTTGAAGCGCTGCGAGACACTTCCATTGTAGATGAGCATCATGCCCTCATGGGTACGGTGATCAAAAAGGTTTAGTCTGCCAAAAGTGGACTAACTGAAGCCTGTACTAGCCTTTTAACAGGCTTTGAGGTAATAATAATTGTAGAAATAATATCACAGCATAGACAGTAGCCCCGGATGCTCTGTTCGGTGTTCAGAAAGAAAAGCCGAACAAAGGATCAAAACAAGTTTCGCAGGAGTCTAACATATGATGTCTATGTGAATAAGCAGGCGTCGCTGCTGGCTATTGCCGCTCATACTGCGGAGGTCTCTGAACTGAAGCGGAGCCTGGAGCAGGCCGAGGAAGAGCTCAGTATTGTGAAGACGCAGCTGGAGGATAGCAAAGGTATGCAGTAACCTGTGCGTGTATGTTAGGAAGGATGAATACTTCATGCTGACTAAAGTGTCATGGACTATGCTAGGGGCCACGACCGAGGTGGCGGCCCTCAAGAAGGCATTAGCCGAGGCCGAGGACAAAGCGGCCAAGGAACACGCTGCACGCAAAAAGCACGAGGCCCGGTTCAGCGAGGTGCGGCAAGAGCTTCAGGATGCCGTTAAGAAGTGGAGTCCCTGGAGCGTGATTCTAAGACACAGGCGTCCGAACTTGCCAAGGCTCGCCAGAGCGCACAAGAGGCTCGAGCCGTAGCTAGAGCGCTCTTCAAGAACTCCAGGCGGCTAAGAAGATTGCGGCAGGTAAGTTTTTCATTATGCAAAGCAAGTTGATGAAGGGAATGCTCCTGTTGCTTACCCGAATTTGGTGCTCCACATGGGCATTTATGGATTTTCCGCACAGCGTATCCAATGCTGCTGAATTCTATCGAGCCGAGGAAGGAAGTTTGATGGAGAAGCTGTTCTGGTCTCAATATCTTGGACCAGAACATCCGGTATCCTTCAGCGACCAGCTAAAACAGTTGGTCGAGCTGTGCAAGGCAGCCGAGCTGGCCATGAGGGCCCTGATAGTCTGGCTATGGCCTGCCGCACCGGTACCCAGCAGCTACTTCGGGCTTGTGAAGCGGCTTGTTAGTGCTTGCCCGTGACTTGAGGTTGTAAAGCGGTCGGTCTGTATTGAAGGTGCCTGGATGGCCTTTGCTCGCTGCAAGATGTGGTGGGAGAAAATGGACGCCATCGAGCTGACAAAGGGGCCGCCAAAGGGCAAGGAGCACCGTACACCGGAGCACTATTTTGCGGATGTCCTCGAGGGGTCTCGTATTGTAGCCACGCAGTGCGGGCAGGACGTTATTTTCGAGTGAATATACTCATATTTTGTCTTGTATGATGACAAAAAATCCGCTTTGTAATATATAATTTTTATTATGTTTTGATTGTTTCCACCTGTGCGGCCGTGTTGTATGAAATCTGAGGGTTAACCAGTCGTCGGCTTCAGCCCTCACGTAGGTAGTACTGAGGTGTTCGGGATGGAATCTAAACAATCTTGATCCAATTATATTGTCCTTGAAGGAGTTATTTAGCACAACGAACCAGGCAATCGAACTATACGGCTTGAACACCCTCACTTAGACATAGGGGCATCCCCTGATATATGAACCAGAGTGCTGTCAGCGTCCGACTGGGAAGTACCGATCCTTTGTGAAATGCGAAAAAATCTCTAATGATTTGAGACCTCTGAACAGCTGACCAGCTCTCGTCGCATCATGACAGTCAATTTTCGGCATTCTCTACTGAGGTGCTCATACGGTTTAGACCAGGACACAATCGCAGTAGTTCTCCCTTTACTACCCTAGCCGATGTAGCGGAACGTAGGGTAGCAAGCACAGGAGCCAGACAACCCAACTATTGACCAAAGACATGATTCAGAGCCAATGCATATAATGCTAAATTCGGGGTGCCGAACTATACTTATAGAAAATGTTCGGACTTTTGTTGCCATAGTGTAAGGTGCTATAAAGCCCCTGGCAAACGTCAAACATACCAAAGTGTGCGGGTGCTACCTAATGGGGTTATCCACAGGGAATCTGAAAAAGAAAAGAGAGAAAGAAAACAGACAAGACGTAAAGGTGAAAAGCTGGGTTCCTCAAGCTCCAGCTACAAACTATTTTCATTGTAATGTAATTAGTACGTCAAGGCGCATTGATATAAATAGTGCAATAAGAAATAGGCTATTTAACATGCCGAAACCAGGGAGAGCTGCATATGGGTCCTGGAAAACAGGTTGAGTTATCATTAACGGAATCACCTAAAAGTTCCCAAATGTTCACGCTTCTCACCGTCCTGGTGTATTTATCCTACAAGAGGACCGATGACCAGACCCCCCGATGGGTCCTGTGGGATTGATAGCTGAAAGGAAAACAAGTGAAAGTGAAAGTATGTGTGTATCCGATGTCGGTTAAGCCGTACCATGGATCACAAGTTGTCTGTGACTCCGTCAATGCCCATGGAATTTTAAGTGCGTATTTATGTACGCGCGGCATGAATGCCACCACTTGATTGGGACTGAGATGGAGGCCGGATTGCTAGTCGAGCTCCTGATGTCTCGAGCTCTCCCGCTACAGATTAGTTTGGACCCTCTTAAGGATGTCCGCGGGCTCGTCAGCCGAATGAAGGGTCTGCTTGATAAGGCCGCTTTGTACTTCTGTTGCTTGGGCAGCTGGGTGCTCTTCTGTACGGAGAGAGCGTTCCGTATTGCCATTGACTATTATAATGCCGCGTGGACTGGGCATCTTGAGCTTGAGATAAGCATAGTGTGGCACTGCGTTGAATCAAGCAAGCGTAGTTCGTCCGAGCAGTGCATGATAGCCACTGCGGAATGGGACAATATCGAAGATTAACTCCTCACTTCGGAAGTTGTCCGGATATCCGAAGACAACCTCTAATGTGATTGAGCCCATACAGCGGGCCTCGACACCTGGTATGACTCCTTTAAAGGTAGTCATTGTAGGCTTGATCCTTGATGGGTTGATGCCCATTTTTCGTGTTGTATCCTGATAGAGTAGATTGAGGCTACTACCACTGTCCATAAGGACGCGAGTCAGGTGAAACCCATCAATTATTGGGTCTAAGACTTGTGTGGCTGAGCCCCCGTGACGGATACTGGTCAGGTGGTCACGGCGATCGAAAGTGAGCGGGCACGACGACCATGTGTTGAATTTTGGGGAGACTGGCTCTATCGCGCATACGTCCCTAAGCGCACGCTTGCGCTCCCTCTTGGGGATGTGGGTGGCATATATCATTTTCACCGTTTTGACCTGAGGGGGAAACATCTTCTGTCCCCATGTGTTCGGCTGTCGTGGCTTTTCGTCGTCGTCCTCGCTTTGCGATCCTTTTTCCCTATTCTCGGCGTTTAATTTGCCGGCCTATTTGAAAACCCAGCACTCTCTATTTGTATGATTAGGAGGCTTGTCGGGGGTGCCGTGAATCTGGCATGGACGATCAAGTATGCGGTCCAAGCTGGATGGGCCCGAATTGTTCTTTTGGAACGGCTTCTTCCTCTATCCGGACTTAAAGCCACTGAATCTGGCGTTGACCGCCGTACGCTCGGTGTTGTCACCGCTATTTCGGCGCTTGTACCTATTGCGTCGAGACTTGTCTTTGTTATTTTTAACTTCAGGGGTACCGGCGTTGCTTGCATTGTTTTTGCTACGGGCCAACCAACTGTCCTTGCCCACACAAAAGTGGGTCATTAGTGTCGTGAGGGCCACCATGGATTTTGGCTTTTCTTGGCCGAGGTGGGGAGCGAGCCATTTGTCGCGGATGCTATGTTTGAAAGCTGCTAGGGCTTCAGCGTCCGGACAGTCAACGATTTGGTTCTTTTTAGTTGGGAACCTTGTCCAGAATTTCCTGGCAGACTCTCCGGGCTACTGGACTATATGGCTTAAGTCATCAGCGTCCAGAGGTCGAACATATGTACCTTGGAAGTTATCGACGAAAGCCTCTTCCAAGTCCTCCCAACTGCCAATGGAATTGTCAGGCAGACTGTTTAGCCAATGCCGAGTGGGCCCCTTGAGTTTGAGAGGGAGGTATTTGATGGCGTGGAGGTCATCTCCACGTGCCATATGGATTCGGAGAATGAAGTCTTCGATCCACACCACGGGGTCTGTGGTCCCATCGTATGATTCTATGTTCACGGGCTTGAATCCTTCGGGGAATTCGTGATCCAGGACCTCATCAGTGAAGCAATGAGGGTGTGCTGGGCCTCTGTATCGGGCCGTATCGTGACGCAGCTCTGATGAAGTCCATCTGCGTTGTTCGGCATGCGCATGACTGGGTTTTTCACGTCCGAATAGGTGGCCGTTGTCACGTGTTGAGGTGCGTCCTCGTGATCCATAGATTGATCTAGTAGGGCCTGCTTTATTGTTCAGGTTCTGCCGGAGGTCATATGTATGGCCGTGGGCGAATTTACCTTTGCCTGAGTGATGATGCGGGGAGGGCTGGTGTTCGGCATGGGTTGCCGTTTTGTCCCGTCCACGCGGTGGCCGGTAAGCCGCATTGTACGATGGTGGTATATACTCTGGTGCCTCCTCGTCGAAATGAGGTAGCAATTTACGCTCTGGGTAGCTTTTGGTTGGGCGCTTGAGGCCATATTCTTCGGCTGCTAGGACATTAGTCCATTTATCATTGAGCATATCTTGGTCAGCTTGAAGCTGCTGCTGCTTCTTTTTTAGGCTTCTTGAAGTGGCTATTAGCGGGCGCTTGAAGCGCTCCTGCTCAAGAGGTTCCTCGTGTAGGATGAAATCTTCGGTGCCAAGGATCACCTCATCCTCGAAGAGAGGAAGGTAACAATCATCCTCTGAATCTTTGTGCGTGGCCTGTTTAACAGAGCTAACCTGCGCATCTTCCCATTCGTCTTGTTCGTTTGTTGTGTCGACGGGGTCTTCCTTGTCTTCGGCACCTTCCGGAGTGTCATCTTCTCCTGTTCCGGTGTTGCTATCTTTACTGCAGCGTGACTTAGAGCGGCGCCGCTGACGCTGGCGCTTGGACTGTATTTCGGAAGGTTTATCCTCAACTAGGTCTTCCTTGTCGTCGCCGCTATTTTCTTGTGGTGCATCCACCATATATACATCATACGAGGAAGTGGCCGTCCAGCGTCCGGTGAACGGCGGGTTCTGGTCTTCTTATTTTCCGGCATCGTCGTCCATACCGTCGATGTCCTCAAAGTCGTAATCAAGTTCTTCAGTCAAATCCTCGACCGTGGCTATAAACTGGGTGGCGGGTGGGAAGCGAAATTCTCCATCGTCAGCCCGTAGTTCGAGCCGGATATAGTTCGGTTGAGAGTCCTCCGCTAAGGACAGACTTTTTAACGAGTTTAGCACATCGCCCAGAGGTGAGTGCTGGAAGATGTCTGCGATGTTGAATTCGAAGATCGATAAAAGATCAAGCTCGGAACCTACAGCCGGAGATGAGTCCGGTGTTCCGGTGGCATAGGCATCGAGTGAGACCAGGTGCATGTGCGGCTCCAACGCCGTGGAATCTGCGGCCTCCGTGGTGGGGTTAATCCTCCCATCTTTGGATGGCGCAGCCTGCTCTGGCTCTAGGGCCAGAGCGGTTACAGGAGCGATCTCCTGGATGTGGCCCGATGATAGATTTAAGTCATGATGATCGGGGTGATCGGGAGCGGCTACCGCGGTATCGAATTCGGTGAAGATCAAGTCACCACGGATGTCCACAACGTAGTTCAAGCTCGTGAATCTGACCTGATGACCAGGGGCGTAGCTTTCGATCTGCTCCAGATGGCCAAACGAGTTGGCCCGCAGTGCGAAGCCGTTGAACACAAAGATCTATCCGGGGAGGAAAGTTTCTCCGCAGACAGCGCCATTATTGATGATTGAAGGGGTCATCAATCCTTTCAGCGACAACACAGAGGAACTCTCAATCAAAGCACCAATGTCGGTGTCAAAACCGGTGGATCTCGGTAGGGGGTCCCGAACTGTGCATCTAAGGTTGATGTTAACAGGAGGCAGGGGACACGATGTTTACCCAGGTTCGGGCCCTCTCTATGGAGGTAATACCCTACTTCCTGCTTGATTGATCTTGATGAATATGAGTGTTACAAGAGTTGATCTACCACGAGATCGTAATAGCTAAACCCTAGAAGTCTAGCCTGTATGCCTACGGTATTGAGTATCCCCTATTCGGACTACACCCTCCGGTTTATATAGACACCGGGGGGATCTAGTGTTACATAGAGTCAGTTACATAAGATGGAATCTTTATAGTCGCTCGCCAATCTTGCCTTCCACGCCAAGGAGAGTCCTATCCGGACAAGGGTGTAGTCTTCGGTCTTCATATCTTCACAGCCCATTAGTTCGGCTCATAGACAACATGTCGGACGTCCGAGGACCCCTTAGTCTAGGACTCCCTCAGCGGCGTTGAGAGCATATAGAGGTCGAGAGGGGAGAGAGTTACAGCTGTGGCTGCGCTGAGAAGTGAGATTATTATGTGATGTCAGGGGAGGGAGGAGCTCGCTGGCAAGGAGTAGCGCCCATGGCCTTGACCATATGATGCGGAAGGCGCGTGCTACAGCAAATCGATTGGCTCTTGCTTGCTATTTGGAGAGCAGAGACACTGATAGGTGATTATTGCGGTGCCGAGGCTACTTGCTATGAAAAGATGTTGCTGCATGCAGGCTATGGCCTACGACTGAAGAGAGAAAATAGATTGTTGTTTTGGGGTGTGCTGTTGCTGGTTATTCGATATTCCTGCCACGTGCTAGATGTAATTGAGAAATAGAGATTATAAGCTGCTTGATGTCACTACTGCATTGACTAGAAGCTGCTACATCCTACGGAGTACATGTCAGCTTCAGTTTGAGAACTGTTAGCAACCTTTTTTTCAATGGAAAACTTGAGCATATGGTGCGCATCATCCATCACCAATTTAAGCAGTTGTTGTAGGTTACCCAGGTATACATTACCAATTTGTTGTATATAATGGAAAATAGCTCAACCATTAAGCTTCAATTTGTTTTATTTTCTATACATAATCATTGGTGTACATACACATGTAGTCCTTTTTCCCAACCATTCATGAGTAAAATTGTGAAGAAAAATTGGAAATCGTTAGACCACTTTCAAAATTGAACGAATGGTAGCAGAATCACTCTTTTTATACCTGTGTTATTTTACTATGAAGGTGTTGTTATAGGGTTATTTGATCGTGAGTTTTTGCAGGTATTATTATCTTTATTTTTATTTATTTATTTTTGCTAATTAAGGAAGGTATGTTTCTTTGAATTTTTGGTCTGCTCGCCATATAAAATTATTTTTCTCACGTACTGAACTAAGGTGACACTATTTTTTTGTCCATCCACGCATAAACAAATATTCAGGCTGGGCCTTCAAACTGCAAACAAGGGGTCCACTCCACATATTTTTCCTTTTGATTGGGCCACAGGGAGCCACTCCCTATATGGGCTAAGGGTCATGCTACACATATTTTTTAATTGGGCTAGAGGGAGTCACTCGTCTACATGTGTAACGTGGGCGAAGGGGAGTGGTCTACATCTTTTTTTCTTTGTATGGGTAATTAGAAAAATAAATGTGCAAAAATAATTTAGCATTTTCTTTAACATATGCTCTGAGTTGGCCGACTGCAACAGAGAAAGCATGCGGCATTGGCCTCTCTCGGGCCTAAAAAAACCAACTAAATAAGTCGGCTCTTCCATTATCATTAAATAGTATCACCTCGCCCCCTTAGAACCAAAACCATCAATTTATATACCTCTAGGAGTTACTTTTTATCGATCAACTTGATAGATTGGCTTGGGAATCAATAAAAAGAGGACGAGGATGAGGATGTGAGAAGAACGTAATGAGTCCCGAAGAAAACGTAAATAAATTTTCGGGTTGGGCCTCCAAACCATGCAGTCAATTGGCCTGCTCCACATATTTTGTTTTCTTTTATTGTGCCTCATGGAGTCACTCCTCTAAGTGGGAAAAGGGGTATGCTCTACATCTTTTTCCTCGATTGGGACACAGGTAAATAATTAATGGATGTATCTAAATTAGTGTTTTCTTCGTAACCTATGATTTTATTAGGCCGACAACAATTACATAATGAAAAATTCATTGGGCCTCAACTGAGCCTGAATAAACACACCAACTCAATAAATTTCATCTTTCTATTATCATTAAATAGTATCACCTCACCCCCTTAGAACCAAAACCAACAATTCATATACATCTTGGAGTTACCAGTTATTGATCCAATAAGTCGGCTTGAAAATCAATAAGGGGAGCATGCATATGATAACGTGAGAAGCAGAGAATGAGTCCTGAAGAAGCTTGTTGACTGGGGTACTAAAGGAGCTCTCCAAGAGAGAAATAGGAAAATACCGTGGACAAATGGTAATAAATGGACACATGACTGGATAACAATGTCTTCCGTTGCAATGCATGAGCATTTGAGCTAGTCATACAATAAAGTGACAACCATATGGCTCCTGCCAGTTGGCGATAACTGTGTTACAAAACATGATCATCTCATACAATAAAATTTAGCATCATGTCTTGACCATATCACATCACAACATGCCCTGCAAAAACAAGTTAGACGTCGTCTACTTTGTTGTTGCAAGTTTTACGTGGCTGCTACGGGCTGAGCAAGAACCATTCTTACGTACGCATCCAAATACCACAACGTGGTATAGTGATTGATTTTTGATCTTCAGAAAGAACCCTGTTCATTAAATCCCATTCAAATAAAGTTGAAGAAACTAACACCCACTAGCCACATGTGTGGAAAGCACGTCGGTAGAACCAGTCTCGCGTAAGCGTACGCGTAATGTCGGTCTGGGCCGCTTCATCCAACAATATCGCTGAATCAAGAATAAACTAGTGATGGCAAGCAATATGTATATACCCACGCCCACAACTCCTTTGTGTTCTACTCGTGCATATAACATCTACGCATAGACCTGGCTCGGATGCCACTGTTGAGGAACGCAGTAATTTGAAAAAAAATCCTACGCACACGCAAGATCTATCATGGTGATGCATAGCAACAATAGGGGAAGAGTGTTGTCCAGAGGGCCCAGAGATACCTCTCCGATACTCGGAGTGACAAATCCCAATCTTGATCTATGCCAACTCAACAAACACCATCGGAGACACCTGTAGAGCATCTTTATAGTCACCCAGTTACGTTGTGACGTTTGATAGCACACTAAGTGTTCCTCCGGTATTTGGGAGTTGCATGATCTCATAGTCATAGCAGCATGTATAAGTTGTGGAGAAAGCAATAGCAACAAACTAAACGATCATCGTGCTAAGCTAACGGATGGGTCATGTGAATCACATCATTCTCTAATGATGTGATCCCGTTAATCAAATGACAACTCATGTCTATGGTTAGGAAACATAACCATCGTTTATTCAACGAGCTAGTCTAGCAGAGGCAAACTAGTGACACTTTGTTTGTCTATGTATTCACACATTTACTCAGTTTCCGGTTAATACAATTCTAGCATGAATAATAAACATTTATCATGAAATAAGGAAATATAAATAACAACTTTATTATTGCCTCTAGGGCATATTTCCTTCAGGGCACAGCTGGTCCAGAGGCCTTTCTATTATTTGAGCGAGGTGTTGTCAACATCAAAGCAGAACTAAGCCCACTACCAGAAGATGTGTTATGGCATGCACTTCACCGCCAAGAAGCTGAAGCCTTACTTCCAAGAGCACCCCATCACGTTTGTCTGCACTGCCCCACTTGCCAAGATCATAGGCAACAGAGATGCATTTAGCCGGGTGACCAAATGGGCCATCGATTTGGCCCCCTACACCATCTTCTACCAGCCACGCACAGCCATCAAGTCCCAAGCACTAGCCGACTTCCTCGTCGACTGCGCCGATACCCAGTACCTAACGCCAGCTCCAGACTCCACCCATTGGCGGATGCACATTGATGGCTCAAACATGCGCACCAGCTTGGGAGCTAGCATTGTCCTCACCTCTCCCAAAGGCGACAAGCTCAGATACACATTGCAAATTCACTTCGCCGCCTCCAACAATGTGGCCAAGTATGAGGCGCTGGTACACGGCCTCCGGCTGGACAAAGAGATCGGCATCTGCCGGATCCGGTGCTACGGCGACTCTGACTTGGTGGTCCAACAGTCGTCTGGTGACTGGGACGCCAAGGATGCAAACATGGCAAGTTACCGCTTCCTCGTTCAGTAGCTCAGCCGATATTTTGAGGGGTGCGATTTCCTTCACGTACCACGAAACGAGAACGAGCCAGCTCATACCCTGGCACGGATCGGCTCCACTCGTCAAGCAATACCAGCCGACATATCCCTTCAGTGCCTCCGCAAGCCGTCAATCAACCTTCTCCAAAATCCGAGTCCATCTTCGTGTCGGCTGCTCCCGAAGCAGTCGGATCCAACTCAAGAGCTTCAGCAGCCAGCATGGGGACTTCGGCAGGCGGCATAGGGAATGTGGTAGTCGCACCCAGCCCGGGGACTTTGGCAGGTGACACGGGGACTGCGATAGTCGCACCCGGCCCGAGGACTTCACAGCCCGTCTCGGGGGCTGCAACAACCGGCCCAGGGACTTCACCAAGCAGCTTGGGAACTTCAGCAGTCGCACCCAGCCCGGGGACTTCACAACCAGGCCCGGGGGCTGCAGCAATCGGCCCGGAGACTTCAACAACGCAGCAAGCGGTGACAGACCCCAACCCGCCACCTCCTAACCCAACCGCCCTAGTACAAGTGGCCGTAGTGGCAGTAGAAGAAATTCAATCACCATCATGGGCACAGCCCATCCTCAAGTTTCTAGTGACCAAAGAACTGCCGGCTGATGAGATCTCAGCCCGGCAAGTGTAGCGCCAAGCAGGAGCCTACATGATAGTAAACAGAGAGCTTGTCAGACGCAGCGTGACTGGAGTCTTCCAACGCTGCGTAGAACTAGAGAAGGGTCAAGCAATCCTCAAAGATATCCACCAAGGTGAGTGCGCCACCACGCGGCCTCCAGATCCCTTGTCGCCAAAGCCTTCCGCCATGGTTTCTTCTGGCCGACTGCTTTGGAAGACGCCAAGGATCTGGTCAAGCATTGCAAGGGGTGCCAGAAATTCAGCTCCAAGCAACATCTACCAGCCTCTGCACTCAAGACCACCCCCCTCACTTGGCCATTCGCCATTTGGGGGCCGGACATGGTGGGACCATTCAAGACGGCACACGGTGGCATGACCCATCTGCTTGTCGTTGTGGACAAATTCACGAAGTGGATTGAAGCAAAGCCAATCAAGAAACTAAATGGTCCGATTGCTGTGACCTTCATCGCAGATATCACCGTCCGATACGGTGTACCACACAGCATCATCACCGACAACGGCATCAATTTTGCCAAAGGAGCCTTGGACCTTTTCTGCGCGACGCACGGCATCCGACTGGACTTAGGTCCGTTGCCCATCCGCAGTCAAATGGCCAAGTCAAGCGACCAAACAGCCTCATCCTCTCCAGCATCAAGCCCCGACTGGTCGAGCCACTAGAGCGCTCGGCCGGCTGCTGGATCGATGAGCTGTCGGCTGTCCTCTGGAGCCTCCGACCACTCCGAACAAATCGACCGGCTTCATCCCATTCTTCCTCGTGTATGGGGCCTAGGCCGTCATCCCAACTTACGTCGAGTTTGACTCACCTCGCATCACCATGTACACAGAGGCGGGGGCGAAAGAAGCAAGAGAAGACGACGTTGATCTGCTAGAAGAGGGCCGGCTGTTAGCACTCAGACGGTCTGCCATCTACTAGCAGAGTCTGCGTCGCTACCACAGTCAGAAGGTCAAGCCAAGATCGTTCCAAGAGGGAGACCTTGTGCTCGGGCTGATCCAGCGAATAGCCGGCCAGCACAAGCTCTTGGCCCCTTGGGAAGGCCAGTTCATCATCAGCACAACTTTGGGCAACGACTCCTACTACCTCATCGGTGCACAGAAGCCTAGAGCACGCAAGAGAGACGACTCCGGCAAGGAAATGGAGCGCCCATGGAATGCAAATCTCCTCCGAAGATTTTACAGTTGATGTAGTATGTACCATGCTACCTTTTGTATTAAGCGTTAAGACATCGGGTCCCTCGACGAGTGCTTGGGGGGCTACCTTTTTTATCTATACGATAAGTTCTATGCCTATGAATGTGTTATTTCGTTATTCTGCCTGGCACTGGGTTCGACCAGTCGGCTCGGGGGCTTGCCACCTTGTACTATGTCAATGCTACCTTCAGTCGGACAAGTAGTGTGTCAGCACCTAAGCCCTCTCTTGCCATCAGCCGTAGCTCGCAAAGAGAATGTCCGGCTGGCAAGAGTTAAAGGCAGGAAATGGTCCCCACATGAAAAATGGCTAAGGACCAAAGCATTCGCATAGGCCAAGATTGCTCCTCGCCTCGTCGACCGGCTATTGAGCAGCCGGCCGGCCGGTTTCTAACTTAACTTGCTACGCTCTACAAACAGCTAAAGTACTTGCCTTCCCAAAACGGCGAAGTACTTGACCCAGCCACAGACCGTAGAGTGACTGTCCGGTTGGCAAGACGACAGCTAAGTGAATGCGGCAAAGGAAAAAAACCAAAGGAGCAGAAAAGCAAGACAAGTCGGAAATCAGCAAAGATAATTTACATAGCAAAAGGCCCTTGGCCAGCATTCAACAGAGTTTGAATACACCCCCAGCAGGTGGAACTTCGCAAATCTAACAAGTTTGTTCAAAGAGATTACAAAACAGGAAAGAAAGATAACTTGGCCGCCTAGGCCAGAGGAGCAGCAGCCGGATCGGAGGGGTCGGCGGAGGTCGAGGCTCCGGGTCGTGGAACGGCCGCCTGGATGGTCTCGGCCTGGTCAGCTACTCATCATCCGACGCATCATGTTCGCCGTCCTCGTCCTCCTCCTCCTCACCTTCATCGCTGGAGGCGATCTCCTCCATCAAGTCCTCGCCGCCTTCTAGGTTCAGCACGAACCAGTTGGGCGGCACCTCAGCTCCCTCCTCATTTAGCTCGGGGAGGAAGACACTGGTGTCCGTGTACTCGGCTATCGCCGTGGCATGATGATAGAGCTCGGGCGCCATCGCCGCCAACTCTTCGCTGGCTTCAGCATGGAGAGTGGCCAAATTGGCTAGGTTTAGCCCAGGGTACCACCCCTTGATGAACTGCAAGGCCCGCCGTGCACCTACCCGGGCTGCAGAGCCCTTCCATGCCTCGAAGCAGCCGATAGCCACCTCTAGCCAGTCGACAGTCTGACTGGGAGTGAGCAGAACTGGAGTACCTGGCCAGAGGGCGGAACCCACCTGGGCTCCAACACACTGCAGACGGCGGAGTGCCTGATGAGCCGGTTGGAGAAGAGCTTGAACGGTGAGAAGCTGCTCAGCGAGGGTACGCGGGGCGTTAGGCGCAATTTCTACACTAGCCAGCCTTTGCTCGTCGCGGCGAGCCTCGATGGCCTAGCTGGCGGCAACGGCGTGACCAAAAAAAAATACTCTACACAAGAAGGAAAAATAAGTATGAAGTCGGAGGCCAGCTCGAATGAGAAGTCAGCAGGAAGAAGAAAGGGAAGAACAACTCACCGTCAAGCATGTCCTCGATCTCGTCGTAGCCGTCGGTTAGAGCTTTCTCCCTATCGACCTAGTTTGAGCATTGAGTCTCGAACTCGGCCTCGAGCGCCTCCTCCGCATCCTTGAGCTTCTATAGCTCCGTCTGGTGCCGGTCCGCCTGGTCAGCCAATTTCTTGGCCAGGCGGTCGCACTCCTGCTCCATCTTGTTGCGCTCCTCCTCCTTGGCGTGCAATGCAGTTTGGGCTTCGCCCAGCTCCTGCTGCAAGGTGGCATTGGCAATCAACAAATTGACCAAAAAGAAAAAGTAGTCGCTGGAAGATCCAGCATGCCTGCTCAGCAGTCGGCCTAAATCTCGGGGGCTACATCCCGCGGGTGTGCTGGCACGCACCCACGAGAATAAGGATGAAGCACTTACTCCGGCTATCGGCCAATTCAGTAGTCCGCTTGGCCAGCTCCCGGACATGAGAGTTGAAGGCAGCCGCGCGGATGTTGTGGTAGTCCTGCAGCGAGGACAATAGAAGAAAAAGAGAAGGTTAGCACTCGGAACATACCTTAAGTTCTGAGCCGCCTGCTCAGCAGTCGGCTCGGAACTCGAGGGCTACACCCAGTGGGTGCGCTGCCGCGCCTCCACGGAAGATTTCAAGAAAATACAAGAATGAGAAACAAGTGATCAACAGACATACCCGGAGAGCGGCACGCGTCGCCAAGAACTCCTTCGTGTAATGTTGGAGGACGGCGCCTTGGGCCTGAAGATGGGCCTGAAGTCATTTGCGGCGCAGTTCAGTACGCTCGTCCCGCCTCCAGGAGTCCATTCTCATTTGGCGGCGCTATTGGCCTCGGCGTCTAGGGCCGAAGAGCTCGCGGCCCAAAAATCCAGCAGCCTTGGCGCTGAAGCTGCCTTCTCCGGGTGATGACACTCCGGAGTGCGGACTACCGGAGTCGAGCCCACCACCAACTCATTGCCAGCTGGTGGCGCCGGTGGCACCTCAAGCCGACTGCTTTGTGCATCAGAAGTCAGTGCGCGCGGAGTCTCCTCCGCCCCCAAGACGACGACGACGTTGTCAAAACGCTTCCGCTTATGGTCTATGAGGGTACGTAGACACACTCTCCCCCTCGTTTCTATGCATCTCCATGGATAGATCATTGCATATGTGTAGATTTTTTTTTGAAATAGCATGCTACGTTCCCCAACAGAATTGACCATATGCTTCCTTTTATGTCTGTGTTCCATTTGATTATCTAGGGAAAGAGTATTTTTGGATGGAAAAATATCCAAAGTATCCGGATGTTTCTCCAAATGACTCTGGGGAGGTGGCACCAAGATTCCGTTAGGAGATTTTGAGCCTGGTCTGAATAATTACCCTGGTTAGATATGCAATTAGAATCTGTATGGGCTTTGGGCCTCCACCTCAAGCGAAGGGACCTAGGCTCTCTACAGTTTGTCTTATAGTGGACCAATAAGGTACACTTGTTACATTTCAAATGGGTTGGGCAGTCAAAGAAGGGGTGTGCCAAGGACCCACAGAAGGAGCATCCCAACTTATCAAGCGTGGGACAGGGTGTGTCATCACATGGATGAAGTGGTATAGATTGACACGTGCAGATATGTTCAAAGCAAGTCATGCAGTATGTACCAGGGAAATGGGTGTCTAGATGTCTAGTGTCACCACAATTGGAGCAAAGGTTGAGCTTTTCAAATATGAAGCTTGAGGGGGGTAATGAATCAAGTTCCCAAAATTCAGCAATCTTTTGGTCGGAGTGACCTACTTTCCGAAAGTACAAAATATGATGAAGCAAGAAATGTGGCAAGGAATTCCAGTTGTTCCTCTTAAACTAACAACCTTGAAAGCTCCAATTACGAGTCATAATGGTATCATTAATAGCATATTGAAAGGTGCCAAAGATTAATCCAGTGTGTGAGTAGTTATGACATGATTCCGTGATTTCCTCCTTATCCAAAATGGGTCCAGGTGGTAAACCAAAGAAGTGTGGATCACCGGTGGCGAAGATTTCGTCACCGGCGATGGTTGTGACTGAGACCCATTGCGACCCTCGCATTGGAGGTCAAACTTGGAGAGTATAGTTGAACATTCCTCGACTTCATGATATCATACCAAGAAATTCAAATTAGACTTGATCACCATGGGGGAGCAAGCAACAATCTCAGGAATCTGAACGTCGGCATGCCACAAAGAACTTTGAACAAAAGGAACAAGAATACCCAGACGAAATAGTTGAAAATGGCATATAAAATGCGTCCAAATCCTATCCTTGAGACCATATATGAAATGCCCAACCATGCTCGAAGCAACCGAAAATTGAAATATCCTCCCATCAAGATGACGAACATTTAAGCCAGAGGGAATACCACCAATGCGGCATTGGAGTGCAATAGCCATAGATTCCCCATTGAGAGGAAAGGATGCAAAGGAGAATCAGACCACTAAGAAAATTTCCTTGTTTGAGTCCGAAGGAGCAAAATGGACCGTGAGTCAAATCTTTGACGCACCTGAGCCGCGGCCGCGAAGCCGAGGAAGAAGACCCAGTGAAGAAGGCCCTCCATCAGAGCCATGA
Organism: Triticum dicoccoides; assembly: GCF_002162155.2. Taxonomy (NCBI): domain Eukaryota; kingdom Viridiplantae; phylum Streptophyta; class Magnoliopsida; order Poales; family Poaceae; genus Triticum; species Triticum dicoccoides. The sequence continues at coordinate 424,036,666 of NC_041390.1, read as the reverse complement.
TCAGAGATCGCCATTGTAGCTAGGTGGAGGTGGGATGGGGGAGGGGGAGAGGCCATCGTATCTCGTTAATCTTAGTCCTTTTTTATTTGGCCCGTGATTAGCTAATGGGAATACCATAGCTAATCACATGCCAAATAAAAAAGGACTAAGATTAATGAAAGACTTGATAAAATAAAAGACTCAAAATTTGAACTAGTGGTAAAGAAATAAAATTACTAAAATGATAAAAACTACAAAAATAATGATGACAAAAAACATCATATAAAATTTTCATTATTTGTTACTAGTATAATAATTAAGTACTTAAAACACTTGATCAAATGGAAAAAGTGTTTTTGGCGTGCAAAGAAGACGAACGCTAGCACTAACAAATTAACTATGGCGTGCAAAGAAAACCAATGTCACCAGTGCATTTCAAGCGGTGAGTGCATATGGGCCAATAGATTTGTGGCGTTTCCAAAAAAGCAATGCCAACACTAAGCTTGTAAAGCTAACGTGCTGATTTGGCCTACGCCATCACTATTTGAAAAAAATGGTGCACCACCAACAAAAGTTGTGGCTAGCACTTTTTCCACTAGTGCTAAGTCAAGAACACTTAGTGAATTTTGTCAAAATGATAAGGGTCAATTTCCTCAAGTGGTTTATTTTGAAAAACATCTGATAACGCATGTGACTCTTCCGAATTTCCTCACGACTATACTCTGTTCACAGGTACAAATGTTTGCTGAAAAATCTCTTGGGTCTCATCAAATTAATTCATTTACAGTGTTGCTTGAGGAAATTCTTCAAACATATTCAGAGTCCTCATGTGTTCAAAAACCTCAGTTAAAGAAAATGGTTGACGGCAAAAAGACTCAGAAGGGAGGTGTCGTGGTTTTGTTACGACAGATGTCCTAGTGTGAGGACTTAGTCATGAGGCCATCACAACTAGGTAGTAGCTTGAATGGGGTTGATCCGAATCAAGAGACGCGAGTTTTACCTAGGTTCGGCACCTCACGGTGGAGGTAACAGCTAACTCCTGCTTCTCTGCTTATTGCTTGAGTATTGATTACAAGGGAGCAGATTCGCTTGACCTAGCTATTGATTGACTGTAACATGTCCTATATATATCGGGGACTCGCCTTTATATACAGGTCGAGGCCTCCGGCTTAGAAGAGTCCGGGTCATAACATGACTCGTGACTAAGTCTGTCTCTAAGTCGCCATGCCCCTTTCGCAAGACTTTACATTGCGTCTTACGCCTCCGGGCCGTCTCTGTCGTCTTCTAGCTCCGGGCCTTAAGCCGGCCCATGTTATGAGCCGCCCTTCTTGTCTGGATCACCTTGGCCCATCTGGCATCTGGCTCCAAGAGTCGCCAGTAATATGACCCGACCTTTACACGTCGGGTTATATCATGGGGTTATATCCCCAACATTAGGCCCCAGATTGATTTGAACTTCTTCATGTCAATCTTCAATCCCTTAGACTGGCGAGTCTTCCCTCTAAGTGTCATAATCTCAGCCTTGAAAAACATCACAATCTGCCATATGAAATGATGATGTCACCTCTGCAAATTTGGGGAATTTCTCATGATGTCATAATGAATCTTGTGTGTCGGTGTCAAAACCGGCGGATCTCGGGTAGGGGGTCCCGAACTGTGCGTCTAGGCCGGATGGTAACAGGAGGCAAGGGACATGAAGTTTTACCCAGGTTCGGGCCCTCTCGGTGGAGGTAAAACCCTATGTCCTGCTTGATTAGTATTGATGATATGGGTAGTACAAGAGTAGATCTACAACGAGATCGGAGAGGCTAAACCCTAGAAGCTAGCCTATGGTATATTGTTGTTGTTTATGTTGTCCTACGGACTAAGTCCCTCCGGTTTATATAGACATCGAAGAGGGTTAGGGTTACACAAAGTCGGTTACAATGGTAGGAGATCCACATATCCGTATTGCCAAGCTTGCCTTCCAAGCCAAGGAAAGTCCCTTCCGGACACGGGACGGAGTCTTCAATCTTGTATCTTCATAGTCCAGGAGTCCGGCTGAAGGTATAGTCCGGCTATCCGAACACCCCCTTATCCAGGACTCCCTCAGTCGCCCCCGAATCAGGCTTCAATGACGATGAGTCCGGCGCGCAGATTGTCTTCAGCATTGCAAGGCGGGTTCTCCTCCAAATTCCGTGTACCTGTTGAATAAAGTCTGGTTTCTTGAAGATGTTGCGCTCCTTGGCTTCTACGCCCAATAATGGCCGTTTCCCATGTGTCAAACGAATATGAAAAGTCTGAGTGTTTTTACATTCACACCCCTAGTCGCGTAAATGAGCTGCCCTATTTAAGGGGACAATGATTTAGATCCAAACCACATCTTCCCCCCTTCGCGAGTGTTCATCAGAGCGCATTCGACAAAGGTCCATTCCACCATGGCCAGCCATTGCAACTCCTCCTTTCGCCCTTCCAGCCCTCATCCTGGATATTGGGAGAGATGCTTCGTCCCGCATAGCGAGCTAGTGACACTCCAGACCAAGGGATTTCTCCCCCCGGCCTATATGATCCCGGTTCGAACTGGTCTTGCCATCTATAACGGCGGAAAGCAAGCGGAGAGTGACCCTAATCCCTCCAAAGGAGAACGGGTATGCCTCGTCCCTTATTTAATAAGGGGGCTCGGTTTTCCATTCCATCCATTTCTCCGGGGGCTGCTGGAGTTCTACGGCCTCCAGCTACACAATTTCACGCCTGCCTCCGTATTGCATATCGCGAGCTTCGTAGCCCTCTGCGAGCTGTTTTTGGGTGTCGAGGCTCATTTCGGGCTATGGAAAAGGTTATTCTGCCTTGTGCCCCGCTCTAAGGAGGGGTCAATGTATCAAGTGGGCGGAGCCAAAGTGTGGCGAATCGCCGGGACCGGATGTCTGTCCGGAACCCCAAAGAAGGCGTCCGAAGACTGGCCCTCGGAATGGTTTTATATAGAGGACGTCCTGCTGCCGGATCCTGTCCGGATCGGCCTCCCTGAATTCGACAGTGCTCCCTTAAAGAAGCGCCTGATGGGCCGGATAAGTTTGTTAGCCCATTCCGGACTGACCATGATCGGGGTTATGGCCGAATGCATCATGCGGGGGGTGCAGCCGCTTCAGTATAGAAGCCACCCCATGTGGGACTTCAATGGGGAGGACGACGCCACCCGCTACGGCCGTAAGGGGCCGGATTCAGCTGCCGCTCAACTGAAGATCTTGTCCACTTTGTACAAGGGAGAAGAGGAGGAATTTCTCTACGTCAACCCACAAGGTGGATTCTCTATGCACAATCCCCCAAGCTGGGTAAGCGATCGCATTATTTGCCCATCCATCTTGTATTCCCATTGTTAAATATTCAGTCTAACGACTTCAACGCAAGAACTGCGCCGGGCTGTTAAGGAAATAAACAGCCCTCCTCCACAACCCGAGGACCCGGGACGGTCCCTCGACCCGGCCTCTCAAGAGGATCCGGACATATCTGTGGAGCTGATCGATGGAGTGTTCCATCAATTGAGCAAGGACAACGGCTTGGTGGCCATTACGGCCGATTACCCAGGGCTAATCCCAGCCTCCCAGGTAACTGAGATCGAAGTCCCAGTACCCCGAATAGGTGTCCGCCCTCTCATGCTTTCAGTTTCCTGATTACAACCGAGCTTTGCAGGGGAGGTTTTTGAGACGGGAGGCCGAACCTGCGGCGGCAAGCCAACGAGGGGCCGCAGGGCCCCGTGGGCAGAAAAGAGGCGCAGTCCGGACCGAGGTGTCAGCGCAAAGGTATGGCGCACCCCTTTATCCCAGGTGTTATGCCTGCGAGGCATATTAACACTCGTGCTCTCTTCAGGGCAAAGAGACTTTGCCGAACTATACCCGGAGAGGCTGCCAACCGCGCCTCCACCAGCCAGGCTCCAAAGCCTGGTCCGAAGGCGGAGGCGAACACAAGGCGCGCACCAGACGCTCCTCCGATGGAGGATGTGGACAGGTTGTCTACCACCAACTCTGAGGTGGAGAGTGCCATGAACCACATGTGTCGCTGGACAATTCTTCGCGACGCTTGTTTCTCCCAAGAGGCATTAGATGCCTTTAATTCGGAAGATACGTACCTCCGTGCCGCTCAAAATGGTCTAGCCAGAGCCACGGAGCAATATGTAAAAGACATACGGGTAAGAAAATTTTGGTAATTATATATATATACCAGTAGCCCCCGAGACTTGAAACAGTTAGAATAACTGATTTAAGGATCATTTGTTATGCAGGTTCTTACAGAAAAGAATTCCCTATTGTCCAAGGAGCTGGAAGAGTGCAAAGCCCAACTTGAGGCCACACTAGCCGCGGCAGGGGAGCCCAAGGAGACCCCCTCTGGTAGTATACACTTCGAAAGATAAGTATTTTGCGAAGCACGGCATGGGTGCGAATTTGACAAATGAAATTGCTGATGGCGCCGGATTGAATCCGGAAAGGCAACACCTCCTACGCCAGCTAAAGGCTGGTGAGAAGGTGCTGACAAAGGTGAGGCGGGAGAAGAACGATCTCCAAGATGCCAACACCAAGCTGGGCGTCGAGCTGAAAGATGTTCGTGCCCAGCTGTCAGACTCCGTTAAGGAGAATTAGCGGCTTCGGCGCGGCATATTCAGTAAGTACTTGAACGAACCTTTGAAAGAAACTTCGGCGGGGAAGTCGACTAATAGAGCAATGTCTGTAGGTGTGCTAACAGGTCGTCCTACAGAGGAGATGCCCGGTTCTACGGGTGAGCTTCTTCCCGAGCTCTCGCAACTGCTCGATCGAGTTCAGCAGGCAATGCAAGGCGTCACCCAGGCCCTGTGGCCATCCATCTCCATGCCCGAAGGTCTTGGAGAGCTTGCGGAGAAGCTAAAGGGAGCACGGCGGCGCTTCCGATTGTGTAAGATATCGGCCTGCCGTCAAGGCGCTAGGGAGGCCTGGGCCATGGTGAAGACGCGGTACACAAAGGCTGACCCCAACCACATGGTCGAGGTCGGTCCTGTAGGGCCTATGGGAAGGAGATCCCTGTAAGCTTAGTATATGGCCAAGTAGAGTTGGCCGCAAAGTATTCCCAGTAGGACTGTAAATTAGACAGCCTGTTAGATGGTATTGAAGAGGAATACAATCAGTCAAAATGACTATGTAATTTAATTGACATTTATAATGCCTTCTAGCCGGATTGTAGATCATTTGTCATGGCCGACCTTTTCGCTTCATCCTCGGGACCTGACGGTCCGGAGTGTGTCCGAATTTCCATGCGTTTATTTAGGAACCGGGGAATGCATGGAGACCAGGCGTAGGGGTCATTAGTGCGTGAACGGACAAGTGCCCGACTAGTGATGTTATATTACATGGTTAGTAAGAAACATATTCCAGGGAGAATAGTTCCGTTAGGGGTTCCTTTCCCTGGGAGGCATGCCCTAAAGTGCATGTCCATGCTGCGAAAAGAAACGCAAGAAAAACACCTAGGGCCATATAGATAAATAAAATAAAAAAAGATCATCTTTAGTTCACCGACCGAATATTCCCTTAAGAACGCTAGCTTTCGGCTTCACCCAGTCCGAGGTACACGTCCGGCTGACCCGGCAGTAACAATCGCAGAGGTGCTCCCTTTACCACCTAGCCGAACAATCGGGAATGTAGGGGTAAGCACAGGAGCCAGGCAACCCAGCTTGGCCAAAACTTAAGTCATATCGATGCATATAATGGTGAATAAAAGGTACATGCGGAAGTGTGACACATGTGTTGGGCATGAAGCCCGTATAAATAAGCTTCTGTTTAAAGAAGCCCCTAGGTTTAATGAGCGTTGATAGCGCGTCACTTGATGAGCCTTTAAAGGATATAAGAGAGAGGGAGAGAAGAAGAGGAATGTAAGACAGAAAGTATATAAAAAATGGACAGAGGAAGGAGACGAACACAGAGTCCGGTGCTAGGCATAGAATTATCCGATGCATCTCGCAGGCGGTATCCTCCACCAGTCAGGACTTGGTCAATTATGAAGGGACCTTCTCACTTGGGCTTGAGTTTGTCCTTTTTCTTGTCCGGTAGTCGTAGAACAAATTCGCCAACGTTGTAATTTTTGGTCCGTACTTCTCTGCTTTGGTATCTTCGAGCCTGCTGTTGATAGAATGCGGAACGGGATTTTGCCACGTCACGCTCCTCCTCCAATGCGTCCAAGCTGTCCTACCGATCGAGCTCGGCTTCTCTTTCTTCGTACATGCGCACTCTAGGTGAGTCATGAATTATGTCGCAAGGCAAAACTGCCTTTGCGCCGTACACCATAAAGAATGGTGTGTATCCGGTGGTGCGATTCGGCGTGGTCCGCAGCCCCAGAGTACGGAGTCGACCTCCTCTACCCAGTGCGTGTTAGATTCCTCGAGGGACCGCACTAATCTGGGTTTGATGCCGCTCATGATAAGACCATTTGCACGTTCTACCTGGCCGTTAGTTTGTGGGTGATAGACGGAAGCATAATCGAGCTTGATGCCATGTCTTTGCACCAGAGTTTTACCTCGTCAGCCGTAAAGTTTGTGTCGTTATCCGTGATGATGCTATGGGGGACGCCGTAACAGTGTACAACCCCGGATATAAAGTCTATCACCGGTCCGGATTCGGCCGTCTTAACAGGCTTGGCTTCTATCTATTTGGTGAACTTATCCACCATGGCCAGTAACTATTTTTGCTTGTGGGTTCCGCCTTTAAGGGGTCCAACCATGTCAAGCCCCCAGACCGCGAAGGGCCAAGTGATGGGGATAGTTTGGAGGGCAGTGGGTGGCATATGGCTTTGGTTTGCAAAGAGCTGGCAACCGGTGCATCATTGTACTAAGTCCTAGGCATCTGCCCGGGCCATCAGCCAATAAAAGCCTGTACGGAAGGCCTTGCTTACAAGGGACCGAGCTGCCGCGTGATGACCGCCGAGTCCGGCATGAATTTCAGCCAGGAGGTTCCGCCCTTCCTCTTCGGAGATGCACCTTTGAAGGACTCCGGTAGTGCTTTTCTTATAAAGCTCTCCCTCGTGGACTTTGTAGGCTTTGGATCGCTGCACTATGCAGCGTGCCTCATTTTGGTCCTCGGGGAGTTCCTGCCTAGTAAGGTAGGAGAGGAATGGTTCCGTCCACGGGGCGATAACGACCATTATTACGTGGGCTGAAGGTGTTATTTCATTGGTAGAGCCTCCGATTATCTCGGAATGTTCGGTGTCGGGCAGTGCGGTTGGGTCCGGGCTGTTATTGTTCTGCTCCCCTTCCCATACTACGGATGGCTTGAACAGCCTTTCCAAGAAGATGTTGGGGGGGACTACATCGCGTTTTGCGCCGATGCATGACAGGACATCTGCCGCCTGATTATTTTCCCGGGCTACATGGTGGAATTCAAGCCCTTCGAACCGAGCTGACATTTTTAGGACGGCGTTGCGGTAAGCTGCCATTTTTGGATCCATGGCATCAAAGTCTCCATTTTTTTGGGATATTGCGAGGTTCGAGTCCCCGCGCACCTCTAGGCGTTGAATGCCCATGGATACTGCCATCCGGAGACCATGTAAAAGGGCCTCATATTCGGCTGCATTGTTGGAGTCCGTGTACATAATCTGGAGTATGTATTGAACTGTGTCTCCTGTGGGGGACGTCAAAACGATGCCAGCCCCCAGTCCGGCCAACATCTTGGAGCCATCGAAATGCATGATCCAATTTGAATATGTGTCGTACTCTTTAGGGAGTTTGGCCTCCGTCCATTCTGTGACGAAGTCGGCCAAGACTTGTGACTTGATGGCTCGCCGTGGCTTATAAGTTATGTCGAACAGGAGGAGCTCAATGGCCCATTTTGTAATCCGGCCCGTTGCATCACGGTTGTTTATAATATCGTTAAGTGGTACTTCCGAGGCTACTGTTATTGAACACTCTTTAAAGTAGTGTCGTAGCTTCCTGGATGCCATGAATACCGCGTACGCAATCTTTTGATAATGCGGGTACCGTGATTTGCAGGGAGTGAGGACAGTGGACACATAATAGACCGACTTTTGAAGGGGGAATTTGTGTCCGTCCGTTTCTCGTTCGACGACGAGCACTGCGCTTACAACCTGATGTGTTGCTGCAATGTATAATAGCATTGGTTCGCCAATGTTTGGCACGGCCAGGACTGGGTTTGTTGCCAGTATGGCTTTTATTTCGTCGAGTCCGGCCGTGGCTGCATCCGTCCATTCGAAGTGTTCGGTGCGCTGAAGGAGGTGGTAAAGGGGTAGGGCCTTTTCTCCCAAGTGGGAGATAAAGCGGCTTAGAGCCGCCATGCATCCGGTTAATTTTTGTATTTGTTTGAGGTCCTTTGGGATATCCAATTGTGACAGAGCTCAGATCTTGGCTGGATTTGCTTCAATTCCTCTACCGAATACAATGAAGCCCAAGAGCTTTCCGGCTGGGATGCCGAAAACGCATTTTTCCGGGTTGAGCTTGATGTCGTATGTTCGAAGGTTATCGAATGTGAGCCTCAAGTCGTCTACTAGAGATTCGACATGTCTTGTTTTGACGACCACATCATCTACATATGCCTCCACCAATTTGCCGATCTGGTTTGCCAGACATGTCTGAATCATGCGCTGATATGTTGCGCCGGCGTTTTTGAGCCCGAACACTACAAGAAATATGTCAACTTATGACCTTCTGTAAGTGACCCTCGAAGAATTGGTCATAAATTTATGACCATTTTAGACCAATTGGTCAAAAGCTGTCTGGGGGCTCTAAACCCTAAACCATAACGACCATTTTGGTCAGAAAGGTCATAATTTCATTAGAGGAAATGGTCGTAAAGCTAGTAGCGCTGTCCACTGCCTCATGCCTAGTTGATAACGACCAATATAAAATGGTCACTACACATGAGTTTGAATGAATTAGGATGATTAGGCAGCCACCTCAGCAACCTCGCTTATGTGTCACTATCTAGGTGTCATTTTTGTTTGAGTTTTAATATTCAACAGACAGACGGGGTACACACTGACAGGCGGGACCCATTTGACAGGTGGGGCCGAGTGCTTAATTCCTCCAAAAAAGATGCACGAGGCGGGACTCGAACCCACGACCTCACGCTTGGTTTGCTCGCATGCTTCCGCTGGGCTAGAGAGGGACAATTGCTCACATCTGGGAGTTTATCTATACATTATATAGAACTACGGCTCTCTCGTATCATTGACAAGTGGGACCTTCCGACCAGGTGGCATCGAACAGAGCAACGATTTGAAACACTGACAGGCGGGACCCATTTGATAGGTGGGTGAGCGAGCGTTTAATTCCCTAAAAAATATGCGCTAGCGGGGACTCGAACCCACGACCTCGCGCTGGGTTCGCTCGTTCGTTACCGCTGGGCTAGAGAGAGATTGTTGCTAATGTGTGGGTAGTTTTCCATATAGTATATAAAACCACGGCTCTCACGTATTAGTGACAAGTGGGACCTTCTGACCAGGTGGCGGTGGGTGACATCGAATAGAGCAACACTTAGCGTTTTTCTAGGTCTTCCGACCAGGTGGCAGCGGGCGGTGGCGGAAGCAACCAGGTGCCCACGGCCTCGCCACAGGTGACCTCACCCACGGCCTCGCGGCGGAAGCAACCAGCAGGGGGCGGAGGTGGGGGCGGGGCCGGCAGCGGAGGCGGGGGCGGGGCCGGCAGGGGGCGGAGGCGAGGCAGGGCGTGGAGGCGGGGGCCAGTAGGGGCGTAGGCGACCGACGGTGGTGGGGGCTCGCCGAGCATGGGGGACTCGCCGCCGCCGCAAGCACACCTCCCGGTATGCACCCCTCACCTCTTCCCCCCTCTCCTCTCTCGTCACCCGAGCAGTGGGAGATGGATTTCAGTCAGATGTTCTTCAGCATAGATGAATTTTGTTGATGCACTGTTAGGAGATAGCTTGCTTGTTTGGTAGATAATGCATAGATGAATTTTCTTGATGTGCTGTTAGGAATTGTTCAGCTTGTTTGTTAAGAATTCTTCAGGCCTTGTGGTTAGGCAATTAGCATATAAAATTTTCTGGAATTTTATCTTCCATTACTTCCATCCATTTTCATTAATTAATGTTGATGCACTTAGATTGATTTGCTAAGTTGCAACAATTTTTTGTCTTTGGCAGATGGACAGAAGCTGGATTAGAGAAGGAGTTAGAAAGTTTTCGAAAGAACATATGAAAGGAGTTGATGATTTCATGGCATTTGTTTGGGAAATTTTGCCAACGATGCTCACATTCTTTGCCCATGTTGTGAATGCCTCAACTGTCCAAGAATGGCTCAAGGAAGAGTGGAAGATCATCTGCTTCTTAATGGGATGTCCAGCACATATGATAGATGGATATATCATGGAGAACCTTTAGACAGACAACCTCAACATTTTGAAGCTGATACAGAGGCCCCTCATATGATGGGTGGTGGTGATGTTGGCATTAATTTCATGGAAAAGGTTTTGCGAGATAATGCTATTTTGGAGGAAGAGGATGGGCATGAAGATGATAGGATTCCTGACCTATTGAAGGATTTGTACGATGCTGAAGATCGTGCTGATGGACAGAAATCATTGTTTGCTGAGGTGTTAGAGGAGGCGAAGCGCGCAGCTCATGAAGGGGGTAAATTTTCAAGATTTACCTTCACCGTGAAGTTACTCCACATCAAGTCTTTCTACCAGATTAGCAATGCCGCATTCAACGCAATACTCCGTCTTTTGAGCTTGCAATTCCCTGATAGTTGTGTTCCCAGATCTTATGATGAAGCATTGAGCATAATCCGCAGGCTGGGGTTAGGTTATGTGTCAATACATGTGTGCTCAAATAACTGTGTCTTGTTTCAGAAGGATTTAGAAAAGCATGACAACTGTCCAAAATGCAATGCATCTAGGTGGAAAGATGCTGATGGGAAGAAGTCAATACCGGAGAAGGTACCGAGGCACTTTCCCTTGATACCAAGGCTGCAGCGGATGTTCATCGCGTGAGGTACAGTGGCACAAGCTGAAGTGGCAACCTGTGGACAATGAGCTGAGCCATCCAGCGGATGGAGAGGCATGGAAAGAGTTTGACGTATACATTTAGATTTTGCTACAGATCCAAGGAACATAAAACTTGGCATTGCCACAGATAGGTTTAATCCATTTGGGAACATGAGCACATCTTATAGCATGTGGCCTGTTTTTGTGGTGCCGTACAACCTGCCACCATGGGCATGCATGGATCAGTCCAACTTCATGATGTCATTGCTTATCCCGGGTCCAGATTCTCCAGGAAAGGATTTTGATGTCTTTATGGAGCCCCTCATAGAAGAACTGCTCCAGCTCTGGACTGGTGTACCTACATACGATGCCTTGAGTCCGGAAGAAAAGTTCAATCTATGTGCTGCGATCATATGGTCCATCCATGATTTCCCGGCTCTGCACACTCTGTCTGGGAGGATCACAGCGGGTTATCAGGCTTGTGTCCATTGTGACAAAGACCCTTGCTCAAAGAGAATAAGGAGCAAGATCTGCTATATTGGGCACCGCCGCTTTCTTCCCCAAAACCATCGCTGGCGAAGAAGCAAAGATTTTAATGGTGAGAATGAAATCCGTGACAAGCTAGCTGAATTCACTAAAGAAGAGCTGGAGCAGCAACTTGAAAAGGTGAAAGATGTGAGACCAGGAAAGCTGGCGAAGAAAAGAAAGCGTGAGGAAGGTCAATGTTGGGACCGGAGGTCTTGTTTGTGGGACCTGCCATACTGGGCTGATCTGAAATTAAGGCATAATCTCGATGTAATGCACATTGAGAAAAACATATGCGAGAATCTGCTAGGGACGTTTCTGAACATTGAAGGGAAGACAAAGGACACGGTTAGTTCTAGGCTTGATTTGGAGGACATGGGCATAAGAGAAGATTTGCATCTACAGCATAATGAAGATGAAGATTCATTTGAAATTCCACGAGCATGGTATACAATGAATAAAGAACAAAAGCTTGCATTCTGTGAATTCCTAAGAGTGGTGAAATTTCCAGATGGTTATGCTGCTAACCTAGCAAAGTGTGTTACTTCTGATGGATTCAAGCTTTCAGTACTAAAAACCCATGATTATCACATCCTCCTCTAAAGGATTTTACCGGCGGGCCTCCGAGGAATCATGCACAAGGATATATATGAAGCGGTTGCTGAGCTGGGAAATTTCTTTAGAGAACTGTACTGCAAAACCCTCAAGTTAACTGTCCTGGAAAGACTTGAAAAAGAAATCCCAATTATTCTTTGCAAGCTCGAGAAGATTTTCCCTCCAGCTTTCTTCACCGTGATGGTCCATTTGGCGGTGCACTTACCCAAATAGGCAATGCTTAGAGGCCCTATGCAATACGGTTGGATGTACCCAATCGAAAGAAGGCTGCTTACTTGTAAGCGTTATGTGCGAAACACGGCAAGACCTGAAGGTTCTATTGCTGAAGCATATGTCGTTGACGAGTGCTTGACTTTTTGCTCTAGATACTTTGGTGATGTGGAAACAAGATGGAACCAGCCGGGCAGAAATAGAGAGCGGTCTGATTCGCAAAGTGGTGATGTCTCTGTTTTCAACCATGGTGTGAACTTTCTTGGAGCCTCACAATACTTGGAGGCTAGTGATGAGTATGACAAGATGGTTTTGTTTATGCTCAGCAATTGCACCGAGGTTCTACCATATATCGAGTACGTTATATCTTGTGCACTCATTATATATATTTTTTTGCTTGGGTTGGCACCAGCCTAATGTTTTAATTCACATGTTTTGTTGGCATTGCAGGAAATGCAAGGAAGAGTTAAATCAGGAAGAAAGCAATAGCAATGTTGATAAAAGGGTTGCCAAGGTGTTTGCTAAGTGGTTTAAGAATCATGTGAGATCTTTAGCCACATGTTTTATGTTTTCTGTGTTATTCACCCATTGTTAAATACCATTGTTTGCTAAATGGTTTATTTGTGCAGATTGGAAAGTTGCATGAGGAGAAGAAGGTCAATGATGATCTATTTGCTTTGGCATGCTTACCGGATAAGCGAGTGAGAGTGTATTCAGCATGCATTGCCGACGGTGTCCGGTACCACACCGTTGACCACGAGGAAAAAAGGAAGACACAGAATAGTGGAATCATCACTGAGGGGTCACATGATGGTGAGATCATTGACTTCTATGGTCAGTTGAGAAGCATCGTAGAGTTGCAGTACAACTCTAGTGGAGGCATCCATCGCTCGGTTGTCTTATTTCGCTGTGACTGGTTTGAGCTTGGTAGCGAGAAGAGGAGAGACTCTTTTGTCAAATATGATGGCCACTTCAAAAGCATCAACACTGCAAGGTGCTGGTATAAGAGTGATCCCTTTATTCTAACAACACAAGCAACAATGGTGTTTTATCTGCCAGAGACTCTTTTGCACGCAAAATGGCGAGTTGTGCAAAACTTTCAGCACAAACACTTGTGGAGTGTGACTGAAACTGAAGTGGAAAAGGGCCCCGGTGATGGTGGACTAACATACCAAGATGATGACTCTACGGAAGTTCCGTTGCAAGCTGATGATGACTCAATGGAAGTTCCAGTGCAAAGCAGAGTGCGAAGGGACCGGGAACGTGTGATTGTTGGTGCTGCAATAGTTGAAGGCATCAAGAAAACAAGAAAGGTGGTAGAGGATGGACATGAAAGCGAGGATGAGGAAAACCGGACTGATCATACTATGCTGCAATATTGTAGTGATGATGAGGAAAACAGGAGTGGGCATAGAATTCCTTGTTTTGATATCAATGACGATGAGTAGCGAATGGACTGGTAAAGGTAAATACTATTACTTAATGTTCTTTGTTTTGGTATCTATGGGACTGGTGACCTGATGTGATCAATCTTCTCTCCAGGTAGAAAAATCCTTGAAGATTCTAGGAGCAAAATGATGATCCTGATGGTTGTAGCAAGATGATGATCCTGATGGTTGTAGAAAAATGATGATCCTGATGGTTGTAGCAATAGTGATGTAGTTATCCTGATTCATAGTGCTTTAAGATTCCAGCAGCAAAATTGAGATGCTATGCTTGCTGTTTTGACCTGAATTGAGATGTTATTTTAGCTGTTATGCTTGCTGTCAAAATGTTGTCTTGTAATGCAAAAGATTGCAAAATGATCATACAGAAGATTTTTTGAACATCTTTAGTTCATGTTTTGGTCAGAATGTTGTCTTGTAGTTGTTGTGATCATTTAGTAGTTGTTGTGATCATCTTGTAATTGTTTTGGTCAGAATGTTGTCTTGTAGATGCTATTTTAACTGAATTTTGGTCAGAACTGAAGATGCTATTTTAACTAAATTTTGCTTCAACTGAACCCATTTCATTGTGAGCAAAAAAATATGCGCCAGCGGGGACAAGAACCCACGACCGTGCGCTTGTTTCACTATGTTTCTACCACTGGGCTAGGACAAGGCTATTAGTCTTCCACTCTATGCCAACCTTTTTGAATATATCAAACTAGTCAAGTATGAAGCACACACCTCACTGACAAGTGGGCCACTCGACCCACTCGCTGACAAGTGGGCCATTTTGCTATTGTACCCAAGACACCAAAAATATGCGCGTGGCCAAAAAATATGCGCGTGCGGGGGCTCGAACCCACGACCGTGCGCTTACTTCACTGTGTTTCGACCACTGGGCTAGGAAGAGGCTGTTGGTTTTGTAATCTATGCCCACCCTTTTTAATATATCAAACCAGTCATGTAGCAAACACCGAACTCGCTGATAAGTGGACCCGCTCCCTCTCTTTTCCCCACTTCTCCTCACCACTCGACCCGCTCCTCCTCTCCATCGACGGTGCCGCCCATCGCTGCCGGCTCCTTCCTCTCCCACCGCCGGCCTCCCCACCGCCGCCGGCTCCTTCCTCTCCCACCGCCGCCGACTCCTTCCTCTCTCTCTCGAGGTATGCATCCTTCCTCTCTCTCTCCTTCCTGGTTGGATTAGTTTTCTGCTACTGGTTAGATTAGGGTTCTTGCCGTCGCCTAGATTGGATTAGATTAGATAGGGATTGGATTAGATTAGGGTTTGATTTGGTTAGGGTTTGATTGGGACTGCATTAGATTAGATTAGGGTTGGATTATTAGGGATTGGATTATGTTTCCTCACAGATGTTCTTTAATAGATAGATGCTCCTTTCCAGCTAATATAGCATTGGAGGTGAGTTATTACTATGGCTTGCTTTAACCAGTGTTGTCCAGGTCCTTCATCATCCAGTGTTGTCGTCATAGCAGGGCTTCATTGTCCATTTGTACATATGAACTACATTTGTACAGTAGTTAATTCTCTTAAGATAAGTTGTAATGCATGTTTGTCCTTGGGTGTATCTGGCATATTCTGAATATTAAGTGAAAAAGAAGCTTTGTCTCTGTACACATTGTTGTTTCTTTTGCCTAGAATCATGGGCTGTGGTCTCTGAATTTTTTTTGTGGAATTCTGTATGGTTTATTTTGACGATCAAGAGATGAATGCCAAAGCATGTTGGATGTTGCTAGTTTTATCTTGAGAAACTAGAGGCATCACAAACAAATGGATGTGTTGTTGCATTGAGGCAACTGGCAAGAGGATTATATTGAGGCAGTGAGACACTAGTGTGTTCTAATTTGTTTTTCTTTTTGTAATGTTTTACCCGAGTGGCTAAGCACTGCTATGTAGGTGTGCAAATATAATGTGATCATGCTAAGCACTGCTATGTTGGTGCTTATGTTCTGATGTGTACAAATACAATTATATCTAGGTGTTTGCACTGCTAAGATTTTCTTGGTCTCTTGTTTTTTCTGTTTTGATGTTATATTCATAGAAGTTTGCATATGTGTGCATCATGTAATGTGATCATGCTATCTCAAATGATCATAATCTATTGATGATGCATGAAGTATTTCCTGCTATAATTTTCTTCAGTCACACTGTTGTTTTGCTGTGCTTGATAAACCTGAGACTTCTTTCTATTGTAATATTGAAATTGTTGTTTTGCTGTACACTATTGGTCCATTTATAATAGATATGGTTCTGGTCAATTTATAGTAGATATGGTTCTGGTCAATTTATATTGCTGTGTTCTGGTCAATTTATAGTAGATTTTAGTGTTGTTGCTGTTGGTGGTCACCTCATGATGTTGATGTTGTTGTTGATGTTGATGTGCTTGTTTTAGTGTTAGTTTACTATGCTATTGATGTTGATGTGCTTGTTTAATTTACAATGCTGCTTTTCAGATAAGTGAGATGGCTGGCTTGGAAGGTTTCGAGTTCTTTCTAGATTGTAATTGAGAAATCTTGCAGTAGGCAGGTATGTTTATCATCACTCATTTCTTTATCATCACTCTGCTGTCTAGTGCTTGATTGCCACAATTAACCACTGCTTGACCCTCGCTGCAGAGGCTGCCTGACAAGTTTGCGAAGATGCTCGCCGGTCGTGAGCCCCACAAAGTGAAGTTGCGGGAGGCCGGCAGCGGGCTTCACAGGCTGTGGGAAGTGTTGGTGGTGTTTGATGGTGAAGGCCACATGTACCTAGGGCCCGACTGGGAGCATTTCGCCTGCGCCCATGAGCTACAGCTCGGGTACTTCCTTGTCTTCCGCTACGACGGCGACACCATGTTCACCGTGAAGATGTTTGACAACACCATGTGCCGCATGTACTACCAGCACGACGACGATGCCAGTAAGCTCTCTGCCTCTCTTCTTCCTATCCTTTTGGCTTCCTCTACCTGCACGACTTCACACTTTGTTGCATTTGGCCAGGCAATGGGAGCAGCAGCGGGGATGACGAGGAGCAGAGCGGGGATGACAACGAGGAGAAGAGCGGGGATGACGAGAAGAGCGGGGAATGACGAGGAGCAGAGTGGGGATGACGAGGAGCAGCCTATTCTGGCTGATGATGAACATGCTATGGTGGTGGCTGACGACGACCCTGCTATGGTGGTGGCGGATGACGACCTTGCTATGGTGGTGGCGGACGACGACCTTGCTATGGTGGTGGCGGACGACGACCTCGCGATGGTGGTGGCGGGCGACGACCTCGCGATGGTGGCGGCGCCTGCAATCCCACAGCTTGGTGATAGGACCATGCCAATTGTGGTAGAGGAGTACATCCGCGTTGGGATTCGCCACTCTGAGCACATCAGGTTGATGAAGGAGAAGAAGGAGGAGTGAAGGTGTTAAGAAGGTGTTCAGCATGTTAGGTTTAAGCTTGTTAGTGTAATATGAACATGTCAATGTTAAGTATGTCAGGTTTAATTTTGTGCATGCTCATGGATGCTGTATGACAGTGTCATCTAAACAAGTCATTTTTTTAACAATGGATATTCAGTTTGGTAATTGATGGGAATTGAAATTTTTTATGCATGCTCATGGATGAAAGATAAAATTATGGGTTTTTGTGCATGCTCATGTATGAAACAATATAAGCTTCATTTTTTGAATGCTAAAAACATGACTCAAACACTAGCCACGGACGACCGCCGTGACTAAATCCGCCGGTTTTTTAAAACACCGTAAAAATTCGAAGGGTGTGTCTAGGGCACATCTAGATGTGCTCTAGTTATTGCACATCTAAGTGAGTGAATCAAGCATAAAGAGAAAGAAAAAAGAAAAAGGAAAATATCCACACGAATCTCGACGTAAGATCAATGCCATAGGACTTAGATGTGCAATACTTATGGCACATCTAGATGTGCTTTAGCAAAACTGAAATTCAAAAACTGCTTTTCATTTTTTGAATGCAAAAGACATGCGTTTTTCGTGAAGCGGCTACAAGGAGGGGCACCCCAAATGGCGCCATTCCATGTCTATCTCAAAGTAGACCCTATTTTGCGGACGGTCGCCAAAAATCATGCATTTCCGACCCTCGTAGCTACTCCCGGCAAATCGGACCACCTTCGGCCGATTCAGCTGGAACCGGCTGGAATTTGAATTGCGGGTCCTCCATAGCTTGCCCGTTATTTTCACTAAAAATGCTTTTTAGCTTTGCAGGTAGGCATTTCATCATAGAATCGACAACAGATTTGCACGGCTCAAACCCTAGCCACGGACGGCCGCCGCGACGAAATCGGCCGGTTTTTGAAAACACCGTAAAAAATTCAAAAAAAATCAAAAAATGGGAGACCTCCGCATCACATCATCAAATGTGGCCTACCAACTAGCAAAAATACTAAACTTGCAATACCGGCGTTTTCTTGAAAAAGTGTTCTCAAAAACGACCTACCATGAACGAAGATTCATGGCTTTCAAGCCAAACTAGCAATGATATGGCCGCATCCGTTGAATAGTTTCTGATAATATGCCCAAATTGGGCGCATGCCTCTGTCTTGTGATGGCAAACAATGTTGCCAAAGCGAGGTTCCAACTTGTTTAACAAAAAAACCGTTTTTCATTTTTTGAATGCAAAAGACATGTGTTTTTCATGAAGCGGCTACAAGGAGGGGCACCCCAAATGGCGCCATTCCATGTCTATCTCAAAGTAGACCCTATTTTACGGACGGTCGCCAAAAAGCATGCATTTCCGACCCTCGTAGCTACTCCCGGCAATTCGGACCACCTTCGGCCAATTCAGCTGGAACCGGCTGGAATTTGAACTGTGGGTCCTCCATAGCTTGCCCATTATTTTCACAAAAAATGCTTTTTAGCTTCACAGGTAGGCATTTCATCACAGAATCGACAACAGATTTGCACGGCTCAAACCCTAGCCACGGACGGCCGCCGCGACGAAACCGGCCGGTTTTTGAAAACACCATAAAAAATTCAAAAAAATGAAAAAAAATGGGAGACCTCCGCGTCACATCATCAAATGTGGCCTACCAACTAGCAAAAAATACTAAACTTGCAATACCGGTGTTTTCTTGAGCTACTCAGTATGATTTTAACCATGATTTCTACAAAGTTTACAAAAAAACCCTATTTTTTCTACACCCAAACCCCAAAGGATTTCCCTCCCACACCAAAATTTTCCCTCCACCAAAATTTCCCTCTCCCAAAATTTCCCTCCACTCCCTCTCCCACTACCAGGCGAGTCCCACCACTCCCTCTCCCACTAACACGCGGGATCCCCTCCCCTCCCCTCCCAAAATTTCCCCATTCCCCTCCCCTCTCCCCGACGAACCCTAGGTTCTCCCTCCCCGAGCCGCCCC
>NC_041390.1:423965077-424017302 GCF_002162155.2 Triticum dicoccoides | reverse complement strand
TCTGCTCCGCCCCGCCCCGCTCTGCTCCCCGACGACGAATCGCCGCTCCGCTCATCTACATCGACTACGGTGGTGACAAGAGGGTAGACGCGAACGACGACTGCGACAGGAGCCACCGCTGCATCATCTACAACACGACGATGGGTACTCCCCTTGTTAGGTTTAGGATTTTCTGGTGGTTCGGTGGATATCATGGTGCATCTTCTAGGGTTAGGATCTCATGGTGCATCTTCTAGGGTTAGGATCTCCTGATGGTTAGGGTTAGGATCTCTTGGTGGTTAGGGTTATTCTTCATGGGGATAGGGATGGGGATGGGGATGGGGATGGATTCATGGGGTTAGGATTCATGGGATGATATCCTTCTTGTTCATGGGGTTAGGGTTCATGTCGTTGGTAATGTGATTTTGAGATGGGGATGGATTCATGGGGTTAGGGTTTTGTGGGGAGGTGGTTCTTTAATCTAGATTTTATATGCTCTATTTTGATTTTGCATCCCTATCAATGTCGTTGCTTGATGTTTTGTGTTGTCATGTGGATGCCCTGTGGCAGCTCATCCATGGCCTTGTTTGTCATGCAGGTCATTGAGCAGCATCAGGAGGAGGAGCTCAAGCACAGCTACCACAAAAGCAGGTTTTTGTCCATCTCCATCTCCCTCTGCTGCCAATCCTTGTTATGGTTTGTTAATCTTTACTTGTCAGAGTGTATTACTTCAGAGCCATTTGCTTTGTTAATCCTTGTTATGCTTTGTTAATCTGTAGTCATAGCGATTTGCTTGCTTGATGACATTGAAGTTTATGTCTGTAAGAGGTCGTTTGTAGCCATACTAATAGTTAACATGATGTAGTAGTTTTCTCTTTGGAATCCCTAGCAGGTACTAAAGTTTTGGATTATATTGCATATTCCTTTAAAATTTACTTGGCTAGTTTAGTGCCACCTCTTGAGTTAAATAAGAACCTGGAGTAAGCTATTGTGCTGTAATTGTTGTGCCATTGTGTGAAGTATTGATATCCATTTGCATCTTCGTAGAAATGGCTACATGTTCTTTGAGAAATCTTCCTTTGAAGCCTTCTCCCTGTTTTATATTTGCTAGAACAAGGATGTTATTCTTTTTGGGTGTTCGTTTTGTTTTGCTTGCTGTGGCACTCTGTTATTTGTTCTTGATTATGGTCGCCACTAAATCAAAAGCTCTGTAGTTGTTGTTCCCATGCTATCTAGGGTTTGTAGGTTCCCATTCATGTTTGGTTTCTATCTTGTGAGCTCCTGCCATGCTTTGGTTTACATATAGAAAGCTTTCTACTCACTGTACTACTAGAGTAGTTCATGTAGGTGTGATATATGCTCTCTGGGTTGGTCTAGTTAATTCATGGTGTTCATTACTAAATGATTAAGTCCATCTGCCATTACTGTGAGCTATACTAATACTAGCACGAGACATTGCCATTCCTGCGAGCTATACTAATACTAAATGATTAAGTCCATCTGCCATTCATGGTGTACCTGATAGTGTTGTCACAGTACCAATCATATATTGTAGACCATTGTGCTATACTAATACTAGCACGAGACATTGTCAGATTTACCACATGATGTATATGTGATCATGTGGGGACTAGGGAAGGAAAGAGAGCGCGGGGTGGGCTCTATCAGCAGTACATGCTTAATTAGGGTTTCCATCAGTAGTACTTGCTAGTATTAGTATAACTTGGAGAAGAAGCTACTTGCTTGCTTATTAATTAGGGTTTGTATCAATAGTACTTGCTTGCTTCTCTTTAATTTCCTTCATTGCTTGCTTGTTTCTATCAGTAGCACTTTGCTTGCTTGCTTGCTTGTATTAGTAGCACTTATGCACTTTGCTTACTTGCTACTAGTGTACATGCATGCTTGTTTAGTGCACTTACATGTTTTCTTAATTAATAACACTAGATCACTGTATTGTTTATCCATCAAGTTTGTTTCACATGTATTACATGTATGTGCATGATGATCCAAATGCTTTCCTTTATTGATACAAGTGCATCATTTTACTTTATCCCTGTTGTATCTGATTGTTGTTTATTCTATTTTGCAAGCACCACCTCAAGATCATCCATGGCAAGGAGGACAAGGTCAAGCATGAGGCCAACCATTGGTATGCAACTTGCTCCTTGTGGTTATACTGTCAGTTTCATAAAATCTATGTCTTAATATGCTAAGTGAAATGTATTGCTGCAATCTGAATAAGCTAGCTTAATTGTGCCTGTGTGCTGTTAGTCTTCCTTACCTGAATAACTAGGATTAAATGATAATAAAATTTCATAAGATATGTTTGGCTGTCTGTCCATGCATTCCAAACATTCACCTAATAGTTACGTTTCCTTTATCATGCAAAGAAGAGCCTCTCACCGAGTACGAGAAGGTTAGGTCTATAAATATCATGAGGAACAATCGGATGTTCCAGTCCCTGGGCATCGGTGCAATAGCGTCGATGATTAGGAAAACAAATGGTGTACAAGAAGGTAGAAGTGATGAGGTTCAAGAGGGTAGTGGAATTATCAATGATGACCCAGAGTACAATCCTAAGGACGATGAAGTTATTGATGGAGAGGAAGTGGATGATGTTGTAGTCAACAAGATTGTTAAGGTGCAAACTCTGTCTTGCTTGGAGGGTTGGGGTTCTGTTATTCTATGTTATTCCTTGTGCTCACATATTTCTCTTGTGATCTAATGCTTTTTTCCGTGCTGTTTATATGAGGCACTGAAGGAATCTAGGACGAAGAGGCCTGGTGTTAAAAAGACAGTCAGCAAGAAGAACAAGAGCTCAGAAACATCTGCTGCAATGCCTCCAGGAAGGGTGATGGCCCCAGCTCCAGGACAAAAAAAGAGGATCCTGGAACCTGATGAACCTTCCCTTGATAGAGTCACAAGGCAGAAAGCAAGGATGGCGACTGCGATGGACCATCAGGAAAGTATGATGCGCATGGACTCTCAGACCTCGGTGCAAACGGGTGATGAGTTGCCGCCCATGGATGAAGGAACCACTCTCAGCATGGATGGAAGTGGCACTGTCTGCCTAGATGAAGCAGGAACCATCTGCATTGATGAAGCATGCACTGTCCACACAGACCTCAGCCCTGTTGCACCTTCTATTGACAGGAACGCTGTCATCAATGAAGAAGAACAGCAGCTTGTGCTTCAATCAGGCAAGTTGACCTTTGCAATGCTATCTTTTACTAGTGCATTTTCCAAATGGAATGATCATGTATGCTTTTGTCGATTCCTGCATTTGTCGATTTCTATTCTAATTTATGAGTTCAGTTTCATTTTCAGATGCAATGACTCCCAAGACTAGACTTAGAAAGGGCAAAGGGCTAGAGAGGATCACCAAGTCGCTTGGTAGCAAGGTGCCTATCCAAATTGCCGAAGGGATGCTTCATCCAGAGAAGCCTATGCAGGCAGCAAAGCTTGCTTCTGAGTGTGGACTCGTTGCAAAAAGCCATCTTCCGGTTTTTCCTCACTTCAAGCTATACAAAAAAATGCTAGTCTATTGGAGAACTACATTGGGAAAGTTGCTGTAGGCTACTTGTTTCATAGTTAATGTGCTATCTATTTTCTGTTACACCTATGCATGATCACTAATATTGTTCCTACCTTGTTTGCTATCTTGGTAGGAAAATTTTGAGATGAACCCGGACTCGGAGACCATCAAGACCTCGTGCAAAGATATTCTACAGAAATATTCAAAGAACAGACGCCATCAGATCAAGAAGAAGTATTTTGATACCGTAGCCACAAATAAAGTCAGCATTAAGTCTCCGCTGCCTGATCTAATGGATGGTGAATGGCAAGATTTGGTGGAGATGTGGTCTACCCCAAGACACAAGGTTTGTCTCTGCTTTGTTTGATGCTTTATGTTCTGCACATGATATGCTAGTGCTAGATCATGCTGACAGTATGCTTTTTTGTAGGAAACCTGTGTGTCGAACAAGATGAATCAAGAAAAAGTCGTGTATAATCACAGAACTGGTTCCAGGCACTACACAGCACACATTTTTGCCACTGTGAGAACTCTTCTCTAGAGACCTTACCATTTGATCCTCATTGAATAACATTTCTGATTCTTGCTGAATAACATTTTGATTTTTGTTGAAAAACATTTCAGAAAGAAGAGCGTAAGGGTGAGGAGTTGTCTGCGATTGACTTGTTTAAGGCCACCCACAACAGCAAGAAGCACAGATTTTTGGAGCCAGTCAAGACTGCTATAGTAAGTCACTCCATGCTTTTCCCTGTTTGATTCACAGCCAGCTTTGATGCTTTGATGATTCGATGTTGTTTGATTCGGAGCCAGTCAAGAACACACGCTATGTTCCATGCTTTGATGTTGTTTGATAGTTCAACAAAGATATCAGAACTTGCTGTAGCTATTTGATGCATTTTTTATGATATGATGAAATTTGATCTGAATGTTAGTTTGATGATCGGCTCACTCGGGAAGCCATCTTATATAGAACCACCATTCTAGGCTTAATGAAGTGATCATATTGTTCCAATTGCATGTCTCCAGGTCACTAGTCATCATCTTCTTGTATAGATTTTGTGTGCTGGTTTGGTTACTTCAAATAATCCATTTGTGTGCTAGTTTGGTTTCTCTTGCTTGGTTTGGTTTGCAAAATGTGAAATAGATCTCCCACTAATGTCTATCATTTTCCTCCATATGCTAGCTTGAGATGGAAAAAATGAAGGACGCGCCGGTACCAGAAGGTGAAGAGCCAAAGTCTGCTGTTGAAATTGTCGAACAAGTCCTCAAGACCGAAGTCAAGAAAAGCACATTCCTCAGGAATGTTGGGCTCCAGTCATCTAGGAAAAACTCCGGCAAAGCAACAACTGAAGTTGCTGCTCATGTTCGTGGCCTTGAGCAGAAGCTGGAGAGGTCTGAGCTTCAAGCTGAAGTGATGCAAGAAGAATTGGCGGCAATCAAGATGAAGGCGGAAGAATCTGAAGCTGCACGTGACAAGGAACTTGAGCTGCTGCGCAAGAAGTCTCAAGAGCAGGAAGAGCAGTTAGCCCACTTGATGGCTCTCTTTGGAGCTAAGGTAGTTTGATGGCTGTGCAGTTTGTCTTTGAGCTGCTAAGGTAGTTGCATTGCTGCCTAGTTTGATGGCTGTGAACCTCTTTGTCTTTGAGCATTTTGTTGCATTGCTGCCTAGTTTGAACCTGTGAAGTTATGTGAACCTGTGAAGTTATGTGATCTAGTGAACCTGTGAAGTTATGTGAACCTGTGAAGTTATGTGATCTTGTGAACCTCTGTTTATTTTCTGTGAAGTTATGTGGATCACTTGTGCATTTGGGCCATGCTGTTTGAACCTGGGCTTGTGGATCACTTGTGCACCTGTGCCTTTCTGTTTATAGTTATGCAAAATAAGAACCTGGGCTCTAAAAAGGCCGAGGCCCAAACAAGATTTAGACTAAAAAGGCTTGGGCCTAAAAAAAGAAATGACTGTAAGATTTTTTTTACAAAAGGCTGCATAACACAAAATAAAAAGGCCAAGGCCCAAATTCGAACTAGACTAAAAAGGCTGTGGCCCAAAACAATAGTGGAATATAAAAAAATTCATCAGCAAAAGGCTCCATTCCCAGAAAATAAAAGGCCAAATTATTGGGCCAGGCCCATGCAGATAAGCAAAATAAAGAGAGAAAAATTAAATGGGCTGAATTATTGGGCTTGGCCCATCAAGACGGCTGAAATGGACCGGGCTGATTCTATTTTACGACCTTTTCATTTGGTCGTAAGTCTGCCATGTCAGCTTGCCACGGTGGATCTGACGTGGTGTGGTCGGATTGCTAGTGACCAAAACAGTTGGTCATTAAATCTACGACCTTTTTTTGGTCATAAACGTTTGCGACCATTCCAGAAGAAAGGTCGCTATAGTCAGTTTATGACGGCCAGCTTTTGACCTTATGTTTTTGGTCACAAAAAGGTCACAAATGGAAATTTGTGACCATTCAGTGACCAATAGTGGTGGTCATAAGTTGACATATTTCTTGTAGTGGAAGGGCATTATGTGGAAGCAGAATGGGCCGTATGGTGTGATAAATGCCGTTGCGGCTTGGTCTGATTCTGCCATCTTGATTTGATGGTAGCCGGAATATGCGTCGAGGAAACACAACGAGTCGTGTCCTGCGGTAGCATCGATAATTTGATCGATGCGGGGGAGGGGGAAGGGATCCTTTGGGCAAGCCTTGTTGAGGTCTTTAAAATCGACGCACAGGCGCAAGGATTTGTCCTTGTTTGGTACCATCACCAGGTTTGCTAGCCAGTCTAGATATTTTATATCTCTCATGAATCCGGCCTCCAATAGCTTTGCTAGCTCCTCTCCCATGGCCTGTCTCTTAGGTTCCGAAAAACGCCGAAGAGCTTGCCTGATAGGTTTGAATTCTTTTAGGATATTTAAGCTGTGCTCGGCCAGCCTGCATGGGATTCCTAGCATGTCTGATGTGCCAGGAGAAAATGTCCCAGTTCTCTCGCAGGAAGTCTCGCAGTGCGGCATCTACATTAGGGTTTAAATGTGCCCCAATGGAAGCTGTTTTATTGGGGTCCGTTGGATGGACCTGGAATTTGACTATTTCGTCCACCGGTTTAAAAGAGGTGGACTTGGATCTTTTGTCGAGTACCACGTCGTCTCTATTCACCGTGGAGCGCAGCGCAGTCAGTTCCTCAGCCGCTAGGGCTTCGGATAGTGCCTCAAGGGCCTGTGCGGCTGTCTTGTTTTCGGCGCGGAGTGCTATGTCCGGATCACTAGCGAGAGTGATGACCCCCTTGGGCCCGGGCATCTTTAGCTTCATGTACCCATAATGGGGTATTGCTTGGAAGATTGTAAATGCTTCCCGCCCTAGTAGAGCGTGATAACCGCTGCTGAACGAAGCCACATGGAATGTGACCTCTTCGGACCTATAATTATCCGGCGTGCCGAACACCACATCTAGTGTGATTTTTCCTGTACAGCGCGCTTCCCGACTGGGGATTATTCCTCTAAACGTTGTGCTGCTTCGCTCAATGCGGTTCCAGTCTATTTCCATTTTTTGAAGGGTTTCCTCGTAAATGAGGTTCAATCCGTTGTCGCCGTCCATGAGTACCTTGGTAAGACGAAAGCCGTCCACTATTGGACTGAGGACCAATGCAGCTGGTACTCGGGTTGTTCGCAATTTAGGTTCATCACTGGCGTTAAAGGTAATAGCCGTCTCACTCCATGGGTTTATTGTTGCCACTTGGTAGATTTTGGCAAGGCTGTGGAGTGTCCTTTTTCGCATGTTATTTGATGCGAAAGTCTCGAAGACTGTTAATACCGTATTGGTATCTCTGGGGTGGCTTTCTATGGCCTCCGGAATTAGGAGATCTTCGCCAATTTTGGCCACCTGCCGGAGTATCCAACATGCTCTAAGGCTGTGAGTTAGTGTGGCGTCCTCTGTACTGTGAATTTTACAGGGTCCATTAAGCCATCCTTCCAATACGGTTCCATGCCCTGTAGAGGGTTTTTGCTTTTTGGTGTTTGACCCGGGTGTCTGGCGATGATGCACCCTTTTATTTCGGACTGGGTTTGCATTCAGGGCCGGATTGTCCCACAATTTTATTTTGGTTTTCCAGGCGCTTTCCATCGCACAGTACTTTCGTACTATGGACGCTAAGTCAGCGAAGCATGTAATATCACGGCGAATTATGGCGTTGAGGATTCCCTTGTTCTTGCAATTATTGTAGAAGAATGAAATCGCGTCTTCCTTGCGGCAGTCCTTTATCCTGTTCATAACCAGGAGGAATCTGGCCCAATAATGATGTACTATTTCTTTGGGCTCTTGCCTAATTTGGGATAGATCGCTAATGTTCGGGTGGGTTGGTGGAATTAAATCCGAAGCCTCACCCCATCTGAGGCTCAGAGGCCGAGGAATTTCTGAACTCGAGAATTTGGATTCCTGGATGTTGTCCAATGAATCTAGTCCGTCGCCTGACTCTAAGTTCAGGTCTTGAGTGATATCCTTCCCTCCGCGGGTATCCGGCTTGGAGGGATCGAGAATCCGAACGTAGCTAGTCCTTAAGATAGATGAGGGGTCGCCGCCCTGTCCCTCTACCACGGCAACATGATGGGTGACTTGGGAAGAGTTAATCTCTCTCAGATCGGGCTTGGGCCCAATCTGGTCGTAATCCGTAGCGACTCCCAAGGCGGCGATGTGATCCAAGAGCTCGTTTATGGAGGAGAGCTCCATTGGATCTAATTGCTCGGCGAGTTCCGAGCTGACATGAAGATTGTTTTCGATGGCTCGATAGGTCATCGTCGGCGCAGAAGCCGAACAGGCGGTCATAAGAAAACCACCTAGCCGGAGGGTTTGGCCGACAGCCAAAGCTCCCTTAGCAACGGTGCCGTCTTTAAAGACGGGGCGAGGCATCCTTCCTGATGGCGACGACACAGAGGAACTCTCAATGAAAGCACCAAAGTCGGTGTCAAAACTGGTGGATCTCGGGTAGGGGGTCCCGAACTATGCGTCTAGGCCGGATGGTAACAGGAGGCAAGGGACACGAAGTTTTACCCAGGTTCGGGCCCTCTCGATGGAGGTAAAACCCAACGTCCTGCTTGATTAATATTGATGATATGGGTAGTACAAGAGTAGATCTACCACGGGATCGGAGAGGCTAAACCCTAGAAGCTAGCCTATGGTATGATTGTTGTTGTTTATGTTGTCCTACGGACTAAAACCCTCCGGTTTATATAGACATCGGAGAGGGTTAGGGTTACACAAATTCGGTTACAATGGTAGGAGATCCACATATCCGTATCGCCAAGCTTGCCTTCCACGCCAAGGAAAGTCCCTTCCGGACACGACACGGAGTCTTCAATCTTGTATCTTCATAGTCCAGGAGTCCGGCTGAAGGTATACTCCCTCCGTTCCCAATATTTCACCCTCTCTCTCCCCGCCCAGCCCCGCCGCTGGCGCCGTCGCTATTCTCTGGCCGCCTCCTCACCGCGCAGCCCCCCCGCCGTCCATACCAAACCACGTCTCGACATGGCCGCCGCCACGCTCGTGCTTCCGCCGTAGTTTTGGTCGTCGATCGGAGGAGGTTTGGCCGTCGCCGTCCTTGCCGGTGGCAGAGGGGACACGACTGCTGGCGACGTACCACAGCGGCCGAGGCAGATTCCGACGAGAGCTCCAGAGCGGCCAGTAGCCGGCCGGCAACCACCCCTGCTGCATCGAGGTGATCATCGCGGCCTCTTTGCCACCACGGCCGCAAGGTGTTCGACCTTTTGCCAACAAAGGTATGGACAGTGGAGACGACTTTTTTCTTCCA
This sequence comes from Triticum dicoccoides, assembly GCF_002162155.2. Taxonomy (NCBI): domain Eukaryota; kingdom Viridiplantae; phylum Streptophyta; class Magnoliopsida; order Poales; family Poaceae; genus Triticum; species Triticum dicoccoides. Next base: position 424,007,992 of record NC_041390.1, on the reverse strand, counting down.
TCACTTCCTTCGTTCGTCGGACGATTCATCGTTGGATGATGACGATCTTGTGGTGGCTGCACTGGTCGTTCATGACCATATTCAACGGCAGCTTCCTCGATACAGGGGGTCAGTCCCTGGTCGTGCTCCCAACCTGAACCGCAACAGGGAGAGAGGCCATGCCCTGCTCTATGCCGATTACTTTGCCAACACCCCGCTCTTCAAGCCAGATAAATTTCGTTGCCGTTTTCGTATGGAAAGGCATGTGTTCAATCGTATTCGAGAGGGAGTGGTTGCTCACGACCCATACTTCGAGTGCAAGACGGATGCCCTTGGCAAGCTTGGATTCTCCTCCTACCAGAAATGCACCGCGGCCATTCGCATGCTTGCATATGGAATTCCAGGCGATCTGGTGGATGAGTATGTGCGTATGAGTGAGACAACATGTCTGATGTCAATGTACAAGTTTTGCCAGGCTGTGATCGAGGTTTTGGCGCAGAGTACTTGAGGCAGCCAACTGCCGCTGATACAGAGAGATTGTTGGCGACCAACACAGCTAGAGGCTTTCCAGGTATGCTTGTAAGCATAGATTGTATGCACTGGGAGTGGAAGAACTGTCCATTTGCTTGGCAGGGCCAGTACAAGGGGCATGTTAACGGGTGCACTGTCATATTAGAAGCGGTGGCATCACAAGATCTTTGGATATGTCATTCTTTCTTCGGCATGGCAGGTTCTCACAATGATATCAACATGCTGCAGCGTTCTCCAGTCTTCACGAGGCTTGCAGAAGGCCACTCCCCACTTGTCAACTTTGAGATCAACGGCCACCATTACAACAAGGGATACTATCTAGCAGATGGTATATATCCCCAGTGGTCAACTTTTGTGAAGACAATCTCGAAACCCCAAGGTGAGAAGAGAAAGAGATTTTCCCAAATGCAAGAGAGTGTTAGAAAGGATGTGGAACGTGCTTTTGGTACGCTTCAATCCCGGTGGGGTATCGTTCGAAACCCTGCACTGTCATGGGATGAAAGGAAGCTTTGGGAGGTGATGACTGGTTGTGTGATCATGCACAACATGACCGTCGAGGACGAGCGTGATGAGAGTATCTTCAACCAAGGTTTGATTATCAAGGTGAAAATAGTGAGCCCCTGCACCAAGACCCGACCACATTTGAACAGTTTGCCCAATTCCACCGTGAGATGCGTGATTGGCACACTCATGTGAATCTTCAAAATGACTTGGTTGAGCACATGTGGGATCACATTGGCAACCAATAGATGTATTTGTCCATTTTATGTTCAGTAAAGACAATTTCGATTTGGTTGTAAAACTATTTTATTAAAGACAATTTCAATTGGGTTGTAAAACAATTTTAATTTTCAGACAAATATTTGGGTTCGAAACTAGTTTTGATGCAAATTTGGGCATTTTTTGGCCCTGACGGACAGGATGGGGCAAAAGGATGTGGCCGCGTGCTGGGCGCACGGCCACCGCATCCCAGGACAGGCCCGGACACGACCCCAACTCCCTACCCAAAGGGACAAAAACCAGACAAAACGGACGTCCGTTTGGGGTCGCGCAGTGGAGTTGGCCTAATAGGCACGGGGGGTCCTCTTTTCTATTTTTACCTCGTCTCCTCCGCTTCTTATTCTTGCTCTCGAAGCCTTCTGTGAGCCGAGCTCCGCCGCGCCTGCCGGCCTTCACCAGCCGCCTCATTCGGGAACACAGTGTCTCCCCATCTTTGTCGTAGCTCAACAGCACCCCTCCACCTTCTGTTGTCGCAGCTAGGTAAACATTGCAGCAATAGATTTAACATCAGTCTTGCGTCTGAATAAACTATGCTTTCTCTAGAATCCACGAACAGTTCATCAGTAGCCCCGCCACTACCATTAGGTTTAGCAATTATTTTCTTTTTTCAAACTGCCCGTAGATCCAAAATTGTAACAATTTAGTTGACACCTGTTTATGCCACACTTAGCAGAAAACTCTAGCAATCCTCAACTTTAGTTAGCTTGCCTTCGTGTGTTGAGCGGCTTACCCTCATATCATAACTCCCTAGGCATTTAGAAACTACCTCTATTGCTAAGCAAGAGTCGGTTCACCGTTTAAGGCTACTTATCTATTATACTATTTTGTTCCTATCACTGTAGCGACGAGTCATTATTTCTTGAGTAACTCGCTAGTTATATTTCTGCAGCTTTCCGTTGTCTTTAGGCGACTTAATATGTCAAAATCCACTATTTGCAGTTGGGTACCTTCCCAAGTATCTGAGCTCGTCGTTAAAGATTATCAAGATCAAGGTCTTCTAGCGCCTCAAGAAGAAATTGTCTGGCGAGCCGGTCAAGGGGATGATGTTCCTTGACCCGACAAAGGAGAAGTTGTGGTTTTTACTCATCATATCCTTAGAGACTTTACTCCGCCTGGGTCAAAATTGTTTTGGGATGTCTTGAACTATTTCAATCTTCATCCTCAAGACTTGGATCCAAACTCCATATCCAATATCCGCCACTTTCAAATCCTATGCAAAGCATATCTAGAAATAGAGCCCATTGTTGCTCTCTTTATGGAATTTTTCTATATGGACCACCAAACTGAGAGTGTAGATGGTATGATATTAGAACACAGCGGAATTTCAATCCAGAGACGACGAGACGGCGGCTTTCCTGCAGTTACCTTACCAAGTCATCCTAAGGGATGGATCAAGACTTTGTTTTATTGCAAGAACGCCGCCCCAGCTAATGAGAATCCCTTGCCGGGTTACAGAGAGGACCGCCTTCCCATGGACTTGGATCTGCCAAGTAACATTATTTTAGAAGTGCATGCTGAAGCCACACCAATCTATCCAAAGCTCAGGGCTTTAATAGACAATGGTTTAACAGGGGTTGATCTAACCCGGTATTGGGTTGCATGGAGGATTCTCCCTCTAAGCCGCCGACCCAGCTTAATGTGTGAATACTCAGGTGAGTCAAATGACTCTCGGCGATACAACTCTGATAATTTTACCACTGAGGAAATCAATAAAACTGTAAAAAGTCTGCTCGGAGAGCCTCAAGAGAGCTGCAATAATATAGGGTTGTTACCGTCTTTCAAGCTTAACCCGAACCCATCTGTAAGCATTCCTTTATGTCCGGCTTACAAATCCTTATCTTTGTACTTAGTTTTCGAACCCTTTTTTAATTATGCATCCCGACTGTCTTCTAGAATAGAAAAAAGAAAACTCAGGTAGTCAAGAATAAGACTATGTCGGCTCAGAAGAAGAACAAAACCACTACTGTTACTTAGGGATGAAAACAGAGCGGAAACGGACGAAACTGAGTGCTATCATATTTGTTTTCACATTTTTTGCAGAAGCGGAAACGAATACAGAAACCCCGGAAATGAATACGGAAACAGATACTACCGGAAACAGACACGAGGCGAATACAAAGCAGACACGGAAACAAAAATAGGCATCGATCGGAACTTCAAAAACCCCTTGAATAATAGAGAAATACACACAAAACAAACAAATTTAATGAGTTGTTCACACCACTACAAAGTAAGAGCAACTTAGCATAGTATTGTAGTAGTACCAGACAATTGCGTATATGGTCAAGCTGAGTACATGTGTTGTAGTAGCAGTTGGGCCTTAGATCCATTCTACTAATTGTGTCATTGTGTTCTCTTTAGTGGTCGGGCTACAAAGTAGCTATAGGTCTATTGTAATAACAGAAATTCCATATTCACGGAAACGGAAAGTTCTGTTTCCATGCAAGTTCCACCGGAAAACACTACTCCGTTTTTGTTTCCGTTTCCGCATAAAAAATTCCATTTCCACTTCCATTTTGCAAATTTCCATTTCCGTTTTCATATTTCCTCTCCATTTCCATTTTTCCTCTGGAAAAACGGAAAGTTTCCACTCCATTTTCATCCGAGCCGGCTATCGTGGGCGAGTCAGCAGAAGTTGATGGCCAATCAAAGGTAGAACTCGATTCCCTTGGCTGCTTCTTTATGGAACTAGATGATGCCTCTTCTTCTCAGGATGAGGTGGAAACAAGCCGGGTGGATGATGCTGAGGTAATGTCTATCTCTTCCGGCTCAGACTCCTTGCCTCCAAAGAATATAAGGTGGGTCGTCCAGAAAGTACGCTTTTCTCATCCAGATGCTCATTTAGACCTGTACTTTATTTTGAAGAAAATGCAGCGTGACTCAAGGCGCCAAACTCGGAGTGGTGGCTCTGGAGATCTGGTGATCGGGTTAACTCATGAATCCTCCACTCGCAAACGACGTAACGAGGGGCCACACAACCTAACTCCCTCTTTGCCTAAAGGCGGCCTTATCAGGCAACCACTTAACCCGTCTGATCCCAATTATCAGGAGTCACCCCCATCTTAGGAGACTCATCTTCTACACAGCTGTCATCCTTGGTTATAAACCCTGGGCAAGTAACTGTAATTACTATTTGATGGCTTAATTTATTATTATGCATCTTTGAATATATCAACTTGATCACAGGACCAAGGCCAAGAGTAATAAGAGGAAAATGGGTGAGTCTCCAACAAACCCAGATATCACTGAGTCAGAGGACCAGGTATTGGTGACCCCTGAAGCCAACATTGAGAACCCTGAAGATCATTGCAACGATCAGGGTGACCCGCCCCGTAGACTGAAGCCACGGCCTCTGATGCCATAAATGTTGATGCTAACCCAGCGGACAATCTTAACCCGTTGAGTCCTATTCTCGCCTCAAGCCCTATCAAGGCGACTGAAGCAACTCCCCCTCATGAGAAAAATGATGAAGACATTGCTATTATTGGGGCGAGTCATAAAACACCAGAACTCTACAACATTCTCACTAAGCACACACCCAAGGATGGGACACCCTTGCTGGAAAAGGGTAAGGCAAAACTTGAACTTCCTAATTATGAAGAGTTCAGCACAGAAGAGCTGCATGTGGGCTACCTAAGCCGCCTTTCAACAAGTTGTGAAATGGAAGCCGACTTAGTGAGCATGATGAAACAGAAATACGAGGTATGGATAAACATGACCCCTTTCAGCTTTATACATATATGCCCACGTAGCCCCCAGGTCTTGAACATAGGAAGACTTTGAGTATGTATAATACTTTCATTAAAATCAGATAATATTGTCATGTAGCCCCCTAAGGGCCGGGTTATCACGCAAATGATAAGCCGGTTCTTTAGAAAACTCCTTAATAAAAGAAAATGCCATGCAGCCCCCAAGGGCCGGCTCAAAATTCTGAGATGAACTGGGTCTTCTTATATTGTTTACGATAGAAAAATGGCATGCATTAGCCCCCAAGTGCAAATTATATTGCTTGCAATCTGCTTGGGACTTCTCCATTTATCTTGATCTGATAAAGCCCCCATGCACCAAACTTAATACTACTGTCGGCTTACATTAATATGTATGAATTGCATTATCTCTTCATTATGCAGGAGGCTTTAAGCATCGCCGAGTCAAACTTGACCGTCTTAAAAAAGGATGTGGAAACTAAACAAGCCCAGCAGACCAAAGCAGAATCAAGCCTGCAATCCTCCTTGAAAGAGCTGGAAAAAATCAAGGCGGACTTTGAGACGGAAAAAGAGTCTTTTGAGACAGAGAAAAACGCCTTCATCCAATGAGCCGAAGCTTCCTTGAAGCAATTCGCTCCAATCGCGAAAGAACTGGCCGGGTTGAAGCAATATATAACCCAAATGGTCCAGGACATATTTGGTAAGCCATCCATCAACCTTTGAAAGAGAACACTAACTCGCCTAGTTCCATATGCATAAGAAATAACTCTTCTGGCGACTCATACGTTTCAACTTTCGATGCAGGTGATAGAACGCACAACTTTCCAGACAACATCATGAAGTTGAAAGCAGTATACTCACTTATAGAGCTATTGTATACTGGAAGCATGCAAACTTTAAAGGCCATAATGGGAAAAAAGGACTTGCCCAAATTTATAAAAGATGCTTTAAAGAAGTTGTCCACTATTCCCAAGCAGGTAGAGGAACTAAAGAGATCAGTCGGCCGTTCTGGAGCAACAACTGCCCTATGCCGGGCAAAGGCTTATTTCCAAAACTAGGGCTATCAGAGATGGCTAGCGGGTTCCCTGAATATAAGGATGATGGTACTCGTTTTTCTCAAGCTGATTTTGAGCATTGTGTGAAGCAATTGTGAGTACTAGCGAGTCAGCTTGTTGCCGGCATGGAACTGAAGAAGTACCAATGGCTTATGACAACAATAACATGTGTATCCTGCCGCCAACACTGATTTATTGTGACTTAACTCCAAAACGGTGTAAGCATCTCTTTGCCCCTGATGTTGACCCGTCTCCAATCTTGAACGACAAAGTTGTCTTCCAGGATTTAACAGATATCAATTGGAACCTGGACCACTATTGGGGTACACAAACAGGGGTGTGTGTTTCCCCTGACTTGTGCACAATGAAAAACCTCCACCCTGGCAGCCAGATCTTGATAAAGGAATAGCTACCTCAACACACAAAGCATGGCCAGGCCAGAGAAGCCGCTCTTTGTAAGGTCAAGGAGCGGATCAAGAAGACCAAGTCAACGTACTATACAACAGAGAACCACCTTGGGAAGGACTCCCTTGCTGGGCAGGAGATCCCGGCCAGGTCGAGGCCGCCCCCTAGGACAAGTCCAAGATTGCCCTGGAAGGCTTGCCGAGTCCGCCAAAGGCAGGAACTCCCACCAAGGCACCACCACTCTACCGCTCCACCACACAATGATGCAAATCACTTATCAGTGCGGTGTCGAGCCTCTAGATGATTAAGTGGCTTCCACTAAGCACGTGGCGGCCCGTCGGAGGACAAATCACACCCATTTGACACTCATCAAGACGCATGTCGAGAAAATAAGCAGAAGATGGCTAAGCGGCACGGCAGGCTTCCCGGGCTTCACCCTCAGCACAACACCTAGCAGTGCATTCAATGCACTTTGTCCTAACTGCCATAGTTAGGTGTGATAGCATTGTTAGCTATCTAATCACTGGATAAAGACTTTGTTGCCATTGTGGTTATCCCTTAGCTTTAAAATGAGGTCCAAGGCAACCTAGAGAAGGATTCGGACACTTGCACACTTGTACGCGTGTAGCTATTCTCCCCGAGGCCACCTTGCCAGGTTTGAGCATTATGTGTTCCTGTGTTCCTCCATTCAATCCACCAAAGCAGGAGTAGGAGTTTATGCCTCACGGTGGACCGGACCTAGGTAAATCCCACCAGTGTCATCATCGTCGCGCTACCTCATGGCTTCCGCTCTTTGTGCAACGTGATCTCCCGCTTTGCCGAACCACAAACGATCACATGGCCCCATAGGTGATCATGTACCCGAAGTTGTGAACAGCGCGTCCATCACCATCATCATCTTCATCCTCATCCTCTTTCTCCATGGCTTCAAAGAAAAGGAATAGTGCTATTATCTAGTCTCGTCCCTCCCAAACGCTATCACTCATCCCCGCCGCTGCGGCGGCGACGGCTGGGATGAGGGGCGGCGGTGATACGGTTGCCTTGGGTGGCGCAGATAGCGTGGCCACCATGCTACCCCATGGCCAGAAGAAGGAGCGAGATGTGCGGCGGCATCGCCCTCCTCGTGGTCTTCTCTCAAAGCATATGCGATCCCAAAAGGTGTCGCTTGGGCGGGAAGATAAGAAAACGGTGCGAAATTGGCATCCCCTCCCTCCTCGCTCACCAATGATCAGGTTGCGTGATGGTGAGGCCACCAGCGTCGATGAGCCCGCATGGAGCTCGGTTCTGCATTTATCCCGCCAAGGGTAAATCCTGAGTTGAGCGCTGGAGCGAATCCGTTGGTTGGCGCTCCCGACGAGCGAACCTCGACAAGGCCTTCTGCGCCAATGTGCCCTTCACGCCAGCCATGGTGAGACCATTGGAATTAGAGGAAAAGGGGGTGGGGCCGATTCTCTTCGTTTCCCACCATATGACATTAGTTGCAAACGTTTTCGTTGACTCCCCCAGCTTGTGCCGGGGCTGGGTGCGTAACTAATGGACTGCCTAGTCCCTCCCTCATGATCCTTCCCATTTTTTATCTTTGTAGAATGAAAATGGTCATGCGAGCACAAGTCTCCCCAAGAGGCACATATAGGAAGGGCAACCACGGGTGGAAGAGGAGATGTTATGCGTAGTCAAATATACACCCCGACAAGATGGATCATAGACAAAAGCTAAGTTGGCATGCTTGTTAACTTTTCTCCAAACTTGCACTTGCACATCCCTCGGAAAACCAAGATTTCGTATGGCAAGCCCCTCGTACGATGGAACCTTACTGTATTTGTCTGTGCCCTCGCTTTGTTTCGAGCCTGATCAACAAAGAGGGTGGCAGCGTCAAGGACTGTTAAGGAAAAACTCACCGGCAGTGTACCCTTGCCAGCTGAATGCTAAGGACCCATTCCTCAAAGCAATTGTGGCAGTATGCTGTTAGCAGGCAACCAAAATACACAAGGTAAACTAACCATACCAATATCAATGGGTAAATACAAGAGGGATGGCATGCATTAGCATAATAAACATCAATTCGACAAGCACCAAAGCAAGAACAGTACGGATACTAAAGACATGATACATGTTGTGTCTTATTACAGGGCACCACGGCAAGAGCAATGGCTCAAGGCTAGGCCCGACGACCTCCGGGAACCCTTGGGACTGGGAGAACCTTGTCAGCGAGGGGGGAGCCTTCGCCGCAGCGGCAGAAGTGTCGGCACCTGACAACAGTTTCTTGAAACCATCAGCAAGATTGAGGTCAGGGTGGAAGAAGGCGAGGTTGCTCAGAACCAAGAAGAGAGCATCGCGAGCAAGCTTCCGGGACTCATCGGCGAAGCAGGCGGCCCTGTCTTCCTCGTACATATTCAGCCCTTTGATCAAGCCTTCAAAGAAAAACGTAATCTTGACACTTGGGACTTCATGCTTACCAACGGAGAAGGCCGAACTCTTCATGTCCATCTTCGAGATCTGGGCAGTGAGGTGTTCAGCTATATCTACCATGCTCTTGATCCAGAGGTCACGCTGCTGGATTTGGTTTTCAAGCTTCTCTTTTGCGTCCTTCTGGAGAGTCCTAGCCTTGGTCAGATCTGTCGTTGGAAACCTTTCACGGCAACCAGCAGACTCAATTTCCTTCTCGAAGGAGCCAAGTCTTGCCTTCATATCAGAGATGGCTCTGTTGGTGGTGTCAAGGTCCTGGCTCTTGGAGGAAAGCTGCGATTGTTCCTCCTTTAGGATGGTCTCTGCTTTTTCTGCTTCTTCCTTGAGAGCCACGATCTCCTTGTTGCTCCTAGCAAGGTCCTCCATCAACTTTCTCACTTGATGTTCAAGATTAGTCTTGGTGGCAGATGCAGCAGCTAGCTCATTGGTAACATTCTTCAATTGGGTTGAGGATTCAAGGGTAAGGGCGCTGAGAGTGGCCTTGTGGCTGTCCTCCAAGTCCTTGGTGCGCTGTTGAACAAGGGCCTCCAGTTCTTCATCATTGCCGCAGAGGGTGGCCTCGAGGTTTCCTTCCCAAGTGGAGATGTCCTTCTCCTTGGCGTTTAGAAGCGCTTCGCGCTCTGCCAAGCGGATCTCTTGGGTAGCGATATCTTCTTTGCCCATGGTCAGCACCTCCTCTTGTTGCATGATGGAGTGGGACTGCTTCTTATACCACTCATGCAGCTCATTGGCCTTATCCGCTAGCTTCTTGCCCATAAGATCAACACAATCACGCTGCTCCTTGACTTCATGCACCTTGAGATTGTACCTATGTTGTTCATCTGTGAGCCCTACCACCATGGATTCCAGGAAAGCCAAATCTTTGGCGCCATCAGCAGAGTCACCAGTTTCTTCAACTCTCTGAGACAGGGGCACAAGTATGCGTTTGATTTCTTCATCAAAGTCTGTGTCAGCTGATACAGATGAGCTTGAAGCAGAGGTCCCAGGTTGAGCAAGGATCAGCGCCAACTTGCCTGGGGAAGAAAGTGGAGCTATGCCCAAAGGGTAGTTTGGAGGCAAGGGCCCCATTGATTGGAGAGGGATTTCTCCTCAATGACTACGTCTGGGCCAGATGCGCTACCGGGGATTTTCTCTGTCTCTTCAGGGGATTCTTGTATACCCCCGATAGTCTGTTCCTGGCCTTCTGTGGCAGCGATCCTGGTGGCCTCCTCAGCAGCATCTTTCGAATGTTGGCCACCTCCTCCAAAAGCTCCGGTTCTTTAGCTGCCGGGGCTACAAACAAAAACAATAGACGATCATAATAAGATACCAGATATTGCTAAGTCAAAGACCAGGAAGCAAATAAATTCAAGTAAGAAGAGACAAGGGTAGGTGGATTACCGGGTGGTGCTTGTTGTGGGGGAGCATCCCCCTCCCTGACAACATTGATTGTCGGCATGTGGTCCATGTCCACCCCCTTGGTGCATGTGACCTCGGCACGAGCAGACCCCTCGGTGGAGGCCCTTGCCGGTGATTCTCCTACTTGGACTTTGGTTGGTGTGGGCCCCTCCTGGTGGACCCCACCCTGCTAGATCTCCTCTTCTCCCTTAGAGGGGGATGAAGCATGTTCCTTCGCATCTCTCCAGGTGGGCGAAACCTGCCCCATGCCTTCGCGCCGGGGGCTGGGCTAGGGGCTGGGCACGGGATCCCCCATCCTATACCCCGCCAGACCCGTGCTCGTCGAAGACCCCAGCGCTGCCGCGTGCTTGGTATATTTGGCCCATTGGATGAGGGGTTGTTCATCTCTGCCAAGTCAACAAAACAAGATTGAATCAAAAACTATCAAGTGAATAGTGCCTCAACAAGAAGCTCAGTTGTTCTCCTTACTCTGGGTCCACGACCATGGAGCTGAGCTGGTACGCTGTAGGTGGTGGGGTTGCCCTGCCCCTCTTCGGAGTTGGTGGAGCAGAGCTTCCTGGCAGCTTTGAGCTTGTTAGTGGGGCCGAATTCCCTGGCGGGATCAAGCTTTGTGAAGAAGCTGGGCTGGACTGGGGGCTAGGATCAACCCCGATGACAGCATGTTGCTTGGCGGGTGGAGTCTTGGGCTCTGACAGGCGAGTGGATTGGCCCCGTTCCACCTCTGGCTTGTTACCCCTAGAGGTGGTCTTCTTCACCCTCTTTGTGACCGTCAAGAAGGCAGGGGCCGCTGTTCCCCGGCTGGCCCGCTTGCGAGGACGTTGATCTGGATCTGGCCCTAGGGCTTGAGGTCCCACTGTGAGCCATTCCTCCTCCGCCTCGAGCTGCTCTGCCTCCTCAGCTCCGCTTTCCTCTTGGACCTCTACTACTATGACATGATGGATTCTCGTCCTGGCAGGGTCAAGCCCGGCAGCCTCCTTCATGTCATGTTCCTCACTCCCTTCGTCAGAAGAACCTTCACCTTCAGCATCCTCCTCCTCTCCCAGCCTTGAGTGCTCCATCCTCTGAAATCCGCTTTGTGATGAATGCTTCCTCTGCCGGGGAGGTGCGCTTGACAAGATCATTCTCCACCCTGGAAGCCCTTTCTTCCAAGCCGGAGACCCACTCTATTTCTGCATCCAGTACATGCAATTGCCAATCAGCCGCAACTCCGTAGGCTATGTAATCGGGCATCCATTTCAGAATCTGGTCCCAAGCAGAGTTGAGATGCAGTGGGAGAACCCTTGCTGGCAGATGGAACGGCCCCAGGCTGCCAAAAAGTTGTTCGTATAGCCAGACGTGGCCATATAGCGACAAGTTGTTGACGGGGCATGGGTAAAGGCGCACCCAGTCGGCAGAATTCCCATATTCCGAGGCAAATCTATCCCTCTTCTAAAGTGGTGCAATGTGGCGCTGGAGGAAGTCAAACCCCACATGCTCAACAATTAGTCCAGCAGCTTTGAGGCGAGCAATCCTATTCAGTGCAGGGCGGAGCCTGTCATCAGTGAGGCCCAACTTACTCCAGTCGCTGCCGTGTATGACGCATTTAGTCCGCACTGCGCAGAACTCCAGAGCATCCTTCTCTTGAATCTAACACTAATCCGCCCTCCATTCCTCCCATCTGTTGCGCTGCTGGCTGGGGAGATAATACCATTCATCCTTCTTTCCCTGGTGAATCCAGCTTATCTGTCCCGAGCGGTGAGATTTGTCTTCAACCCGTGGGACGAAGAAGTGCCTGAACAGGTCCATGTTGGGGGCGACTCCAACAAAGTTCTTGCATAGATGGGCGAAGATTGCCACACACGCCATTGCATTGGGCGTTAAGTCCAGAAGGTGAAATCCATACACCGTCATCATGGCAGCAAAGAAATTAGAAAAGGGGGAGGTGACGCCACACAGGGATTACGCGTAGAAGAAGTGGTACGAATCTGATGTTACCTTAGCCCCCTCCGACAATACCATGGGCGCCCGATACCCTTTCGGAACTTCCCTTCCCCACATATATGCATACTTCACGATCAAGGTGTTACCATCCAAGTTCGACGGGAAGAAGACCACGTCTTCCTATCACTTCATGTCCAGCTCCTCCACCCTTTTCTTCCTGCCCTCCGATGCGGCCTCTTTTCATGGTGGTCGCCCGCTTCCCCTTCATGGTTCCCGTCTTTCGTCCCATCTCTTGGGCTCACGGAATGAGCAAAGGATCTAGCAGAGCTTTAGGGGGGTGTTAGCGATGGGAGTAGTTGCTTGGCTTGAGGAAGAAGATGAAGGGAGGAGAGACAAATGCGAATGAGCAGCGCCCCTTCACATTGCCTTTTTCTTGGGAACAGGAGTGGGGGGCTGGCTCTTCACTATCTCTCCTTAGAACTTACCGTTTTTGCAGATGCATTACCCATTAACTGCTAGTGTTCCACAACCCCATGACCTGCGGTAATAACATGGAGCGGACGTTGGATTGACTAGTCGTCATAACAACCGCTGCATGTGCAGCACTTCTTCGACGTGTGTCCGTGCACTGTTTGGGGCCTAACCTAACGTGCCCAGCGACACGTATGGCTCAGGCCCGGTGGCTTCTGTCAGGGTACACAAACATGGGTGTGTGTTTCCCGTGACTTCTGCATCGACAAAAAACCTCCACCCTAGCAGCCAGAGCTTGACGAAGGAATGACTACCTTAACACATAAAGCAAGGCCAGGCCAGAGAATCCGCTCTTTATAAGGTCAAGGAGCAGATCAAGAAGACCAAGTCAACGTACTATATAGCGGAGAACAACCTTGGGAAGGTATCCCTTGTCGGGCAAGAGAGCCCGGCCGGGTCGAGGCTGGCCCCAAGGACAAGTCGAAGATTGCCCCGGTAGGCTTGCCGGTCCGCCAAAGGCAGGAACTCCCGGCAAGGCGCCACCACTCCACCGCACAGTGACGCAAATCACTTATTAGTACGGTGTGGAGCCTCCAGATGATAAAGTGGCTTCCACTAAGCACGTGGCGGCCCATTGGAGGACAGATCACACCCATTTGACAGCCGTCCAGAGGCGTGTCGAGCAAATAAGAAGAAGATGTTTAAGCATAGTAGGATTGACGGGCTTCACCCTCAGCATGACACCTAGCATTGCATTTAATGCACTTTGTCCTAACTGCCAGAGTTAGGTATGATAGCATTGTCAGATATCTAATCACTGGATAAAGACTATTTTTCCACTATGGTTACCCCTTACCTATAAAAGAAGGTCCAAGGCAACCTAGAGAAGGATTCAGACCCTTGCACACGTGTATGCGCGTAGTTGCTCTCCCCGAGGCCACCTTTCTGGGTTTGAGCGATGTGTGCTCCTGTGTTCCTCCATTCAATCCACCAAAGCAGGATTAGGGTTTTATGCCTCACGGTGGCCCGAACCTAGGTAAAAATCACCAGTGTCATCCCGTCGCGCTGCCTCATGGCTTCTGCTCTTTGTGCAACGTGATCTGCCCATTTGCCGAACCACAAAGGGGCTCATGGCCCCACAGGTGATTGAGTCCTCCCACAACAACCACCTTTAGATCGAAAAAACAGAAGAGGCGGCGCCGGATAACCCGGAAGCTTCAACCACGGGTGGTCATCAGGGTGCTAACTGCTGCGCCCAAGATGTGATTCTATCCCAATCACGTGATGAACTCATGATTGGGGCACAACTGCATTTTGAGCGCATAGCAAGGTGGATATCATTACAACATACCATGTACTGAATAGATGAGAGTACAAGATAAAGGCTTACACTCGCCACAAGCGACAAACGAATACAATAGTTCATCAATACATAACAATCATCATACAGAAGAGCAGGATCCGTCTATGGATGAAATCAAACGAAAAATAAGAACGACATCCACCCTGCTAATCCCGGGTTCCCCGACCTGGAGCCTCTCCCTTGATCGAAGAAGAACTCCAAAAGCAATCAAGCATCGCTCTCACGTCGGGTCATCACATTACCTGTACCTGCAACTGTTGTTGTAGTAATCTGTGAGCCACGAGGACTCAGCAATCCCATTACCATGGGTATCAAGACTAGCAAAGCTTAATGGGTATGGAATGGATAAGTGGTGAGGTTGCAGCAAGCGACTAAGCATAATATGATGGGAAACTACGCAACGGTCGCCAACTAGTAATGATCAAGAAGTGATCCTGAACTACTTACATTCAAACATTACCCAACTGTGTTCTCTTCCCGAACTTCATTGAAAAGAGACAATCATGGTTACACACATGGTTGGTGTATTTTAATCTGAATCTGGTATCAAGTTCTCAACAACCGGATATTGAAAACTCCCATCTGCCACATAACTGCGGGCACGGCTCTAAAAATTTAAACCCTTCAGGGTGTCCCAACTTAGCCCATGACAAGCTCATGACCCAGAGAGACAATCCTCCATCGTGGGACCCTCCAATCAGACTCGGAATCCCAGTGCACAAGACATTTCGACAATGGTAAAACAAGTCCATCAAGACCTCCCGACGTGCCGACACCCTAATAGTAGCCACGCGTATCTCGTCTCAGGCCACGACGGATGAGCTAAGCTTACTGTTGGGCCTTGCTGGAAGAGTTTTATTCAAAGCGAACTGTCAAGAGGGGCCCATAAACCCTCGTCGTGTTAGGGACACAAAATCAAGGAACATAACACTGGTATGATGGAAACTAGGGCGGCAAGAGTGGAACAAAACACCAGGCAAAAGGCCGAGCCTTCCACCCTTTAACAAGTATATAGATGCATTAATTAAATAAGAGATATCGTGATATTCCATGATATCCATGTCCCAACATGGAAGTACCTGCAACTGCACCTGCAACTAGTAATGCTATAAGAGGGGCTGAGCAGAGCGGTAACATACCTAAACAATGGTTTGCTAGGATGGTGGAAAATATTAAAGGTTGTTTCATGGCATATTGGGAGGCTTGATACTCAAGTGGTAGGTAGTGCAACATAGTGATAGCATCGACACAACTAGCATAGCAAAGATAGTAGTGAGTCCAAGGTGACGGTCATCTTGCCTGAAATCCCGCTAGGAAGAAGATCGAGTCCATGAAGTAGACAAACCAACATAGTAGAACGGATCCTCACAATCACAATGTATCCAGAACTATCAAGAAGAAGAACAACTGGAAAGAAGCAAACACCATGGTAAACAACCATCACATAAACATGACATAATGCACAAGCAAGTATAATGCATGTCCGGTTTAATGAGGCATGGCATGGAAAAGTGCAACAAACAATACTACAAATTAAGTGGAGCTCAATATGCAATGAGTTGCATATTGACGAAACACCACATTCAAGTATTTAGTTCACTCTCGTTTAAGCTACTCCACAATATTAAATGTTGGTTAACATGGCAAGAGGTGAAGCATACATAAAACTACCTATCTAGGCAGTTTAAATGAGGCCGGAAACAACACACAACAATTCCGGAAAATCCCCATGTGCATATTTCAAATTTGGTACTTTTCTACCTAAAACCATATTTTATTGTTGTTAAACAGGAAAATAAAGTGCAACATGTTAATCTATGCATTTTTCTAAGCAAGTTACATATATAATTTATTTAATTTGAAGCTACAGTTATTTAGTTATGAAATAAACCATTTTAGCATGTTATTTATGCAAAACAAATGCAAGCAGCAATTTAAATATTTTAAACATAGGTGAAGGTTGCATATTGTGAAACTAGATAAAATTCTAAGCATTTTTCATATATAAAGTTTTTACATATGATGCATAGTTCATGAGTTATTATATGCGTGAAACATAGGGGGGTTTTCTACAAAGTTGAAAAATAGGCTTTCTCTAGATAATTGGTAAATTCGCAGCGACTAAGAAAACAGGACATGGGCCAAAACTCGCTACGGGCCGAAGTAGTGGTAGGCTACACAGGGGGTGGTAGAGTGCTCACCATGGGCTACTGGGCCCGGTCGGTGGGGGGGGCAGGCTGGGCCTGACGCTGAGTTGGGCTGGAGAGGTCCACGCGTCGGCAGGGTCATCGACCATAGCGGTCATCGACCGTAGAGGTCAACGTCTGCATGGTTGTGGCCCATTCGAACGAAGCAGGGGGTCGAGGAGAACACATGCTCCTGGCGGCACTGGAGCTCCGGCAGGGACGCAGGAGGCCAGGAGCAGGATCAGAGCGGACGGATCTTGCGGGGACATTAAGAAGATGACAAGAGACAAAGAGGTTACGGGAAGATGCAAGGGTCAACGAGAAGGAAACTAAGATGAAGAGAAGAGGGGAGCAACAAGAGGAGTACTGCTGGTTCGGTCGGCCGGTGGCAGGACGGACGAGGTGCCATCGGGGTCACAGAGGAAGGCGTGGAGGCACGGTTCGAGCAAGCTCGGGCGCAGCGGGACTCGGCTCCTGAAACATCTCCAACGTATCTATAATTTTTGATAGTTCCATGCTGTTTTATTATCAATCTTGAATGTTTTATAATCATTTTATAGTCATTTTATATCATTTTTTGGTACTAACCTATTGACACAGTGCCAAGTGCCTGTTGCTCTTTTTTCCTTGATTTTTACATCACAGAAAATCAATATCAAACGGAGTCCAAATGCCACGAAACTTTACAGAGATTTTTTATGGACCAGATGGAAAATATTGGGCCATGGTTGCACCTGAGGGGAGTGCCGAGGAGGGGACAACCCATCAGGGCGCCAGGACGCCTAGGCGCGCCTTGGTGGGTTGTGCCCACCTCGGGTGCCCCCCGGACCGCCTCTTTGCTCTATAAATACCCCAATATTCCAAAAACCCTAGGGGAGTCGACGCAATATTCATCCAGCTACCGTAGAGTCCAGAACCACTAGATCCAATTTAGACACCATCACGGAGGGGTTCACCACTTCCATTGGTGCCTCTCCGATGATGGGTGAGTAGTTCTTTGTAGACCTTCGGGTCCATAGTTAGTAGCTAGATGGCTTCATCTCTCTCTTGATTCTCAATACAATGGTCTCTTGGAGATCCATATGATGTAACTCTTGTGCGGTGTGTTTGTTGAGATTGATGAACTTTGAGTTTATGATCAGATCTATCTTTTTATATCCATGAAAGTATTTGAGTTTCTTCAATTTCTTTTATGCATGATCTCTTATAGCCTCATATTTCTTCTCCGATATTTGGGTTTTGTTTGGCCAACTTGATCTATTTATCTTGCAATGGGAAGTGGTGCCTGGTAGTGGGTTTGATCTTACGATGCTTGATCCCAGTGACAGAAAGGGAACCGACACGCATGTATCGTTTCTACTAAGGATAAAAAGATGGGATCTATATCTACCACCATAGATAAACGGATCTCGTCTACATCATGTCATCATTCTTATTGCATTACTCTATTTTTCCATGAACTTAATACACTAGATGCATGCTGGATAGCAGTCGATGTGTGGATTAATAGTAGTAGATGCAGGCAGGAGTCGGTCTACTAATCTTGGACGTGATTCCTATGTAATGATCATTGCCTGGATATCGTCATAATTATTTGAGGTTCTATCAATTGCCCAACAGTAATTTGTTCACCCGCCGCTTTGCTATTTTTCTCGAGAGAAGCCACTAGTGAAACCTACGGCCCTGGGTCTTCTCTCTCAGATATTTGCCTTTGCGATTTATTTTATTTGCCTTTTATTTTCAAATCTATTAAACCAAAAACCCAAAAATTCCTTGCTGCAATTTATCTTATTTGTCATTCGATCTATCAATATTTACAACTTTCTCCCGTCCACACGCCATTTCTGGCACCATTAGCCAAAAGGGATTGACAACCCCTTTAACACGTCGGGTTGCGAGGTGTTGTTATATGTGTGCAGGGGTTGTTTACGTTGTGTTGCTTGGTTCTCCTACTGGTTCGATAACCTTGGTTTCATTTCTGAGGGAAATACCTACCGCCGCTATGCCGCATCATCCCTCCCTCTTTGGAAAAAACGGTGTAGTTTCAAGCAACATCAAAAGGAATCTCTAGCGCCATTGCCGGGGAGGAACTTCAACATAACCAGGTTCCTAATCACAAATCTCATCTCCTCGCAATTTACATTATTTTCCATTTGCCTTTCGTTTTCCTCTCCCCCACTTCACAAAAATTTGCCGTTTTATTTGCCTCTCTTTTTCATTCGCCATTTTCTTGCTGGATCTGTTTTTGTGTGCACTCTTGTTTGCGTGGTCATGATGCCTCAAAGAAAATATTATGATGTTCCTTACCCAAATATTTTGCTTGAAATTGAGAAAAGTACTAAGAAATATATGACTACACAGTTTGAGCATAATAAGTATTTCACTAAAGAACTTAAGGAGCACTCTGTTGTGCTTGATGCTATTAAAAAACAACTTGATGATATCAGTAGAGAAGTTTGCAATCTCCAATCAAAGTATGCTTTTGCTGAAAGTTTGCTAGGAAAAATATTCGATGCAAAAGCTACCTTAGTAAATCAAATGGCTGCTAAACCAATCTCGTTAGAAGATAAAAGTGATGAATATCTTAAAATGATTGGTGTTTCTTCTATTGATTCCTTGTTTAGTAAAGTTAATATTGATGAAAAAGGACTGGATAAGAGTCAACTTTAAGTAGAAGGCGTCCCAATATTTCAGATAGTGAAAATCTTGTTGAAAAAATTGATGAAAGTGGGTTTGAAGATGTCAAAACTTTAGCTAGTGATGTGCCCACTCTTTTGGATTACAAAGACTTTACTTATGATAGTTAATCTTTGATTGATTGTATTTCTTTGTTGCAATCCATGATAAATTCACCCCATACTTATGAAAAAAAATAAAGATTTTACTAAACATATTGTTGATGCCATGATGAAAGCTTTAGAAGAAAAATGGAATTGGAAGTATCAATTCCTAGAAAATTTCATGATGAATGAGAACCTACTATCAATGTCAAGATTAAAAATTATGAGTGTTTTGCTTGGTGTGATTTGGGTGCTGGTGTTTCTACAATTCCGAAATCCTTATGTGATGTGCTTGGTCTTACCGATATTGAATCATGTTCTTTGAATTTGCACTTGGCGGATTCTACTATTAAAAAGCCTATGCGATGAATTAATGATGTTCTTATTCTTGCAAATAGAAATTATGTGCCCATAGATTTTACTGTTCTTGATATTGATTGCAATCCATCTTGCCCAATTATTCTTGGTAGACCGTTTTTACGCACTATCGGTGCCGTGATTGATGTGAAAGAAGGCAATATTAAGTTCCAATTTCCTTTGAGGAAGGGTATGGAACACTTACCTAGAACTATTATTAAGCCACCCTATGAATCAATATTTAGGGCATCTTATGGATCTCGAACCAAAGATGACAACACTTAGATCCTTGCTTTATGCCTAGCTAAGGGCGTTAAACTATAGCGCTTGTTGGGAGGCAACACAATGAATAAAATTTATTTTGCTTTTTGCTTTCTGTTATTGAGTGTTAGCACAATTATGCTATTGTTATAATTGTGTTTTTTTGTTTCAATTAGTGTTTGTGCCAAGTAAAACCTTTAGGATCTTCTTGGGCAATAGTTGTTTGATCTTGCTGAAAAAACAGAAACTTTTACGCTCATGAAATTAATTTCAAATTTTTACCAGAGCGCTAAAATACCCATTCCACTTGAAATAGATCAATATACAAATTTCTCAGGTCGTTCTAATTTCTCAGAATTTTTGGAGTTACAGAAGTATTCGAAATAGTCAGATTGCTACACACTATTCTGTTTTGACAGATTCTGTTTTCTTTGTGTTGTGTGCTTGTTTTGATGGCTCTATGGTTTTCTTTGATGAGTTTTTGCCATAGAAAAGTTGGAATACAGTAGATATAATACAAAAACAAAATATGAATTGGTTTGATATAGCACTTATAGCAGTGGTTTATTATTCTTATACTAACGTATCTCACGAAGGTTTTGTTGAGTTTTGTGTGACTGAAGTTTTCAAGTTTTGGGTAATCTTACGATGGATGAAGGAAGGATGTAAGAGCCTAAGCTTGGGTATGCCCCGGCATCCCAAGATATTATCCAAAAATGAGCAACCAAATAAGTTTGGGGATGCCCCCGAGTGGCATCCCCGCTTTCTTCCAACAACTATCGGTATTTTACTTGAGGCTATATTTTTATTCGTCACATGATATGTGTTTTACTTTGAGCGTCTTGTATGATACGTGTCTTTGCTTGTTTTATTTTGTGTTTTAAGTCATCAATCCTTGCTGGACACACCTATTTGAGAGATCCAAAATTATGTCATGACTTGTTAGAATTGCTCTCTATGCTTCACTTAAATCTTTTATGAGCTAGGACTTGCTCTAGTGCTTCACTTATATCTTTTTTAGCATGTTGTGCTTTGTTATTTTTGAAGATTTTCTCTCTTGCTTCACTTAGATTTATTTGAGAGTTAGTAAAATTTTGAAGATATTCTCTCTTGCTTCACTTAAATTATTTTGAGAGAAAGAAAATTTGTTATGCTCATGATCTTCACTTATATTTGTTTGAGCTTATGAAAAGCAACACATAAAATTAGTCCCAAAGTGATAGCTATCCAAGAAGGATAAAGAAAAAATGTCATGAAGATGATTGGACAAAATAAACTTGATTCTTAGTAATAGTTTTGAGATATGATGTGTGATATGTGAGTCATCTTGATGAGTAATTATGCTTTAGTAAGAATATTGGTGTTAAGGTTTGTGATTCCCCATGCATGCACGAAAGTCAATAATCATGCAATGAAATTATATCCTACTTATAGTGCCTTATTCGGTGTTAATTATGCTTAATGCTTGCTTATGAGATTATTCGTTTCTTGGTTGGTCGCTTCCCAGTCTTTTGCTAGCCATCATTTTGCACTAAGTATGATAACTACTTGTGCATCCAAAATCCTTTAAACCAGTTTTGCCACATGAGTCCACTATATCTACCTATATGCGGTATTATTTTGCCGTTCTAAGCAAATTTGCATGTGCCATCTCTAATTTTCAAAATAAACTTCTCTTTTGTGTGTTTGTTTCGCTCGCGGAGCGGTGAGGGGTGGCTAATATTTCCATGCTAGATGTGTTATCCTCAAGATGAGTGTTTATTCACTTGTCATTGCACGAGAGTAAGGCAAAGGCATTAGGGATGCCTAGTCCCAAAATGCAAAAACAAATGGATTTACTTTATGTTGTCAAATAATAAATTCCTTGGAAAGTGTTGGTATGGAGGGCACCCGTGGATACGGTTAGCCATGGAAAGTGAAAGTTATGGTGGAAAAAGGAATAAACTTCATTTTCTGTTTGGGAACTGCCTATGATATATCTATGGATGGAAAGTATTGGGAACTCTAACTCGTTTTCATTGGTGGGATGGATATACCTCCCAAAATGTTTGATCTCAAATTTTTTGCTTTGAGCTCTGGCACCTCTACAAGTCCCTACTTCCCTCTGCGAAGGGCCTATCTTTTACTTTATGCAATTTTTATTTTGAGTCTCCATCTTCTCTTGTAAAACCACCAACTAGGAGGCAATATGATTATGCTTAAGTATTGGGTGTACTTAATATTCGAGTGTGTTTCATGAATGGATCAATGTTTGAGCATGATGGGCTAGGGATAACTTATTTTAGCGTTGATATTTTGAAAGACATGGTTGCTTGTTGATATGCTTGAGTATCTAAATTATTATGTCAAAACTAGACTGTTGCTATGACTCACATAAAAGTGCAAATGTCCAAGCTATAAAGAAAAGAATATGATATGACATGATGAACAGCACTACACATCAAAAATTCTATTTTTATCACTTGCCCACTCGAGGACGAGTAGGAGTTAAGCTTGGTGATGCTGATATGTCTCCAATGTATCTATAATTTTTGATTGTTCCATGTTGTTTTATTATCAATCTTGGATGTTTTATAATCATTTTATAGTCATTCTATATCATTTTTTGGTACTAACCTATTGACATATTGCCAAGTGCCAGTTGCTGTTTTTTCCATGTTTTTTGCATCGCAGAAAATCAATATCAAACGGAGTCCAAATGCCATGAAACTTTACGGAGATTTTTACGGACCAGATGGAAGATATTGGGCCCCGGTTACAACTGGGGGGGAGTCTCGAGGAGGGGACAACCTACCAGAGCGCGCCTGGAGGCCCATGCGCGCCCTAGTGGGTTGTGCCCACCTTGGGTGCCCCCTGGACCGCCTCTTTGCTGTATAAATACCCCAATATTCCAGAAACCCTGGGGGAGTCAACGAAATATTCATCCAGACGCCACAGAGTCCAGAACCACAATATCCAATCTAAACACCATCACGGAGGGGTTCACCACTTCCATTGGTGCCTTTGCGATGATGCGTGAGTAGTTCTTTGTAGAATTTCGGGCCCGTAGTTAGTAGCTAGATGGCTTCATCTATCTCTCTTGATTCTCAATACAATGGTCTCTTGGAGATCCATATGATGTAAATATTTTGCGGTGTGTTCGTTGGGATCGATGAACTTCGAGTTTATGACCAGATCTATCTTTTTATATCCATGAAAGTATTTGAGTTTCTTTGATCTCTTTTATGCATGTCTCTTATAACCTCGTATTTCTTCTCCGATATTTAGGTTTTATTTGGTCAACTTGATCTATTTATCTTGCAATGGGAAGAGGTGCCCGGTAGTAGGTTTGATCTTACGGTGCTTGATCCCAGTGACAGTAAGGGAACCGACATGTATCTACTGCCATAGATAAACGGATCTCATCTACATCATGTCATCATGCTTATTGCATTACTCTGTTTTTCCATGAACTTAATACACTAGATGCATGCTGGATAGCGGTCGATGTGTGGAGTAATAGTAGTAGATGCAAGCATGAGTCGGTCTACTAATCTTGGACGTGATGCCTATGTAATGATCATTGCCTGGATATCTTCATAATTATTTGAGGTTCTATCAATTGCCGAACAGTAATTTGTTCACCCACCGCTTTGTTATTTTTCTCGAGAGAAGCCACTAGTGAAACCTACGGCCCCCGGGTCTTCTTTCTCATATATTTTCCTTTGCGGTCTATTTTATTTGCCTTTTATTTTTAGATCTATTAAACCAAAAACCCAAAAATACCTTGCTTCTATTTATCTGATTTGGCATTCAATCTATCAAAATTTACAACTTTCTCCCGTCTCCCATCCACCCGATCTATCAATATTTCTGGCACCATTAGCCAAAAGGGATTGACAACCCCTTTAACACGTCGGGTTGCGAGGTGTTTTTATATGTGTGTAGGGGCTGTTTACGTTGTGTTGTTTGGTTCTCCTACTGGTTCGATAACCTTGGTTTCATTTCTGAGGGAAATACCTACCGCCGCTATGTTGCATCATCCCTTCCTATTTTGGGGGAAAACTGACGTAGCTTCAAGCGACATCAGCTCCTGGCTCAAGTGAGGCGGGGCCTCGGGAGTGTAGACTCGGCGGGAATGTTGCAGGAACGCGGGAGACGGTGAAGGCGAGGAGGGTCCGGCGAGGCTCCCAGTGGTCAGCGACATGTGGGGACAGGCGGGAGGGAGGTGGAGCGGTGCTGGTCTCTGACGAGGCAGCAAGCAAACTCCCTATAGAAAAAACAGAGTTAAATTTGAGAGAGAAGGAACCGGAGGGAGAGAAGATTAGAGGAGCGGGAGAAAGAAGCAGGGGCACGTCTGGCTGTGGACTCCGCCGGTGACGGGCACAGGTGCTTCAATGAGCTCTTGGACAGTGGCTCGGGCATGAGGGAGGGCACTCAGGGATGCCCCAGATCGAGGCCCCCGACTGGATCAGGCGGTGACTGGCTAGGTTTGCAAGACGAGGAGGTAGGTGGTCGGATGGATCGGGAGGATCCCGATGTAGATGGTGAGTGGGTGGCGGCGGCGGGTGGGGGGATGGATGGGACAGCTCCTTAGTTTAGGGTTCGGTTTGTTTATAAATAGGTAGGGGAACTAGATGTTGGCGATTTGGTCCCTCCGATCAAAATCGGACAGTCCGAGATAAATAGCTTAGGGGAGTCCAACAAAGAACCGAAGATATTTTAGGGATGTTTGAGGATGATCCGGATCCAATGGTGATGACTGAGCGGGTCGGGTTCGGGGCAGTCTCAGACGCGCGCAAGAGGGTGTGAGACCTGAGCAGAGAGGTTAGGTGGTCAAACAAGAGGGAAACGAGAAACCAGGTTGATCTCGGAACGGTCAATAAAGACAAACGGGAAGCGACACTATCAACAGATGCAAGTTTAAAAAAAATGGCGGCAACAGAGTGCCGATGCAATGTGAATGATGTGATGATGAAATGCAACAAGCAAATAAAACACAAGGCGACAACAAAAAACATGGAAGGCATCTAGAGCGTCGATCTCAGGTCATTACAACACTCCTCCACTTACAAGAGATCTCGCTCCGAGATCTAAGGATGGCACCAGCAAGAAGCGGAAGAGGAAGAGGTAAAACAAAGTCGCTTCATTGAGAAATGAGCATAACCGGGAACCTTAAGAGATTGAAACTAGAAGAAATGACATGACAGAGATAATGAAATTGAAAACAATCCGTTAGACAAGAGAAACAAGGAATACAACGAGAACAAAGAGGCTGAAGGGATAAGATAGGCTTTGAAACCATTATGGTTAAATGAAATAGAGAAGGAATAAGAACGGAAGAACTCAGACAACAGTCCGGTTGAAAAGAGAGGCAAGACTTGATAAGGTGAGAAGAACTAGAAGAGACGACACAACACTCCGACTAAATGGATAAGCAAGGAAAATAACATGATCCTGAGAAAACAAGATGATTGATCGAAGAGAGCAACATCACAATGCTTCCAGAACAAAAGAATGTAATGAAAAGAACAGATAGAAGAGGAACCAACACCTTCTACCACAACAAAACTTGAAAGAGCAAGCTTATGAGGAATGCTAGAACGGAGTTGGAATAATCAACAACCAAAAGAATAAGCTTGTTGTGGGCTTATGGAAAACATCTCGAAATTATGAGGTGATGACCGGCCACTAACGGGAACAATTGCTTGCTTGAGATTAACAAAGAGATGAAAAACTTCTTCCACCAAGATGATAAAGAGATAACTTGGATCATTGATATGCAACACCCTGGATGTAACTTGTCATATTTGTAACTCCGACTCTTGCCATTTTCGGCTTTAAGTTATGAGATTCCCTTCGTGGTTGGGTTTTTGTCTTCGTTTTGCATTTTTTTCATGTCATGCATTCCATATCATGTCATCATGTGCATCGCACTTGCATTCGTGTTCGTCTCATGCATCCGAGAATTTTCCCCGTTGTCCATTTCGCAATCTGACACTCCCACATGCACCGGTGCACCCCTCTTGTCTCTTTTCATCAGCGGGTGTTAAACGTTCTCGGAATGGACCGAGATTTGCCAAGTGGCCTTGGTACACCACCGGTAGACCGCCTGCCAAATTCCGTTCCATTTGGAGTCCGTTTGATGCTCCAACGGTTAACCGGATAACCGCAAAGGCCTCTTGTGTGTTGCCTCCCAACACCACTCCAAACAGTCCAATAACCCGTCTAAACCACTTCCATGTCATCTGTTGTCGAATCACGATCGTGTGGGCGAAAACTACACCTCATTTGGACACTCAAAACTCCCTCTACCTATAAATATAGAGAGAATTCCTTATTTGACACTTTCTTAAAATTTGCTTCCTTATTTGACCCAAATAAAATTTTCTTCCCTATTTGATACCTAAATTAATTTTTGTTCCTTATATGACACTTTCGTCCATTTTAGACACTAACAATGTTAACTATGTGGTGAAAAGACCATTTTGCCCCTAATGCATTTTGTAAATGTCCTGGATGAAGTAAAAGAGCAATTAGTTCACCTATGTTTTAAGGATGTTCAAAGGATGATCCACATGTATATGTATGCTTCAATATTTTGTCTTAGTAATCTGGACTATGCGTGTAAAACCCATACAAAATATCCGTAGAATTTACACTAGCATATATATGATCAGTACAGTACCATATTTTGGTTAGTTCTCATAGTCACATACCACTAAATCCTCCAATTAGCACTTCGTGCTGAATTTGCTCATGTGTTCCAAAGTACAGAATTACACATAGTCACATACTACTAAATCCTATATAGGCTAGTTATATATTGCTAGTATATAATATGTGATAACTTGTACACAGTGAGGAAAAGGCAATGAAGAGATTAATGAGACTATGAGAGCGACACGCTCCGGTGGCAAACAGTCAGCGTCCCCTGTTCTCGCGGGCGTGTGAATCGAGTTGTGCCAGCGATCTACTAGTCGGCGATTTGTACTTAGTACATGCAACGGTCCAAGTGCATCTGGTGCAAATCGATCCAGCTGTACGTACTTGTACACGAGTCTCCCGACGGCCAAAAAGTAATCAGCTGTGCCTAGCTTGTACATACTGCATCTCGCTGGAAAGTAGTCGGTTGTATTACAAGCCACTCCTACGTCTCGTCCAAAAGTACATGCATCTCGCTGGAAAGTATATGGTACTGTACTTATTTGCAAAAAATAAGTAATCATAGATATGCTAGTACAAGTTCTACGGATGTATTGTACGACTTTTACACACACATGCCAGTTTATCTAAGAAACAAAATATTGGAGCATACATATGCATGCGCAACATCTATTGAACATCCCTAAAACACGGCTGAACTGATTGCTTTTTAACTACATTCAAAATAGTTACACAATGCACTAGAGGCAAAATGGTCTTTTCACGTCACACTTAACCCGATTAGTGACTAAAATAGACAAAAGTGCCATATAAAGAATGAAAATTACTTTAGGTGTCAAATAAGGAAGAAAATTTTATTTTGGGCCAAATAGGGAATCAAAATTTAAGAAAGGGCCAAATAAGGAATTCTCTCATAAATATATGCACTCCTCCGAAATCCCAGGTACCGAAACCCTAGTCTCCCTCCACCTCGCGCAGCCGGACACGTCCGTTTCGGTCGGATGCGTCCGTGCCGCCGCCGCCGATGAACCGTGTGCCGCCACGTGTCCCACCATCCCGACGGCTCCGCCCGCCGCCGCCTGCCCGCTCGGGCCCGAGGCCGGCCCCCACGGCCCGTTCGTCGCGCGCTGCCGCCTGCCTCCTCCCGCCGCGCATCCGCCGCCCGCCTCATCGGCCCCGGCGCCTCGCCGCCAACTGCGCTCGCTGTCGCTGATGCGCCTCCGCCGCCCTTCGCCGCTGCTCGTCGACGCCCTTCGCCGTCTGCCTTCTCCTCCGACCCCACGTCGTCGCCCGGCCTCCTCGACACCGACCACACGCCACCTCCTCCGCTCAACATCGCCGGCCCCTCCTTCCCCGAGCTCCGGCCACCGCGTAGCGTCTCCTACGGCGAGATCCCAGCGAAACTCGAAAGGCGTGCCCCAAAACCCTAGATCCGTTTTCGGGAGGTAAATTTCGTCCAAGTCTTTTTCTTTGTGACATTTTTGCCTCCTTTGACCTGTCATATCTCAGTGACCGTAGCTCCAAATGGTGCATATGATATGTCGCATTGTTCGTCTCGTTGAGCTCTTCCTGGTAGAAGCATTTACATACATGTTCATGAACATTATGATGCCAGTTTCATTGATGCAAGTGTGCTATAAAATGTTAACTGCTGTTGCTTATCAGTTTATGAGGGTTTTTCATTTTTGTTGCATTTGATGTGTGCATCATATGAGCTTGAGGTCTACATGTGTCTTGAACTAAAACATGCCATCTTTATAGAGGTGCTTGTCTTGTATTTTTGTGATCTATCTTGTGACTAGCACAAGCATGCAAATTAGGCTTCGTGCTGTTGCTATGATCAGGGACTTAGGATTTTGCCAAGTCCTTTTTCTGTTGTTATTTTGATGCCATGTAAACATGATGCTACAGTGAGATCCATGCTTATTTTGGGATACTTCAGTAAGGATGTTTTGAGCATGTGGTTATGCTCTATCCATCCATGCCCATGTTTGCAATTATGGAGTGATCTAGCATGTCTTGTTCTTGCTCTACTGTTGCTATAAAATGTTCCTGGTAGAATGTTAACATGTTAATCAATATTGCCATGGTTGTTGCCAGTGATCTATCCATCTTATGAACTTGCTCTTGCCATGGTTAGCTTCATGAACATGTAATCTTGCTATTGGTATGCTTATTTTGTCATGCAATGCTTTGTTGTGAGTGATTTGAGCTTGCAACGTTGCTATCATGAATCTGTTTATGTTATGCTCTGTTTTCTGCTAAGTCTAAAACTGTTAATAAAACTTGCTATGTTTACATGGGTTCCATCATATCTTCTATGCCTTTTTGGCTCATGATCAGTAAGGTAATTTTGATCTACGCATTTAGTAGAATCATGCAATGCCTTTGTTTGCTATGATATATTCCTGTACCATGTTGTTTGGTTGCTCATTGCTTCATGATGTTGTTTTTGACATGTTAGTATTTTCACTAAGTCTGTGATGCTGATATCTTTTGCACTTTTGCCATGCTTGTTTGAACCTACTATTGTGTGATTTAGCCATAGCTCAGTGTTCATGTTTTGTCAAGAATCTCTTGTACATCACTGCCATATGCTTTGTTGCTATGCTGGAGTGCAATAGCTTAGTTTCTTGTTGCAATCTAGATGGCATCGTGCTGTTAATCACAGAACAGCACCATTCTTGCTTGCCATTTGCAAACCGTGCATCCGTTTCCAGCGATCTTTATATCGATTTCAACCGAAATCATCTCATCTTTTCAGAGGCACACTTGGTTTGCCAAGTTGATGCCTTCATCCTTCTTTCCCTTCCGGAGCACGCATATGCATTGCATATCATGTCTTGCATATCATGCCATGTATTGCATCATGTGGCTTGTGCATTGCACCGTGATTGATTGTTGTTCCATTGCTTGTGTTCTTGCTTTGGGTAGAGACGGGAGACGAGTACGTGACTGAGTAACCTGTTGAGTATGCTACCGAGGATCAAGCTTTCGACAACTCTGAGAACTTTGCAGGCAAGATGACCATACCCTCGAAATCACTTCTATATTTGCTTGGTAGTTGCTCACTCTATTTCTATGTCGCGCTACCTACCACTTGCTATATCATGCCTCCCATATTTCCATGTCAAGCCTCTGACCCACCTTTCCTAGCAAACCGTTGTTTGGCTATGTTACTGCTTTTGCTCAGCCCCTCTTATAGTGTTGCTAGTTGCAGGTGAAGATGAAGTTTGTTTCATGTTGGAACATGGATATTGTTGGGATATCATTGTTATTCCTTATTTACCTTAATTCATCTATATACTTGATTTTGTTCCACTCTAGCAAAGGGTGGAAGGCTCGGCCTTATGCCTGGTGTTTTGTTCCACTCTTGCCGCCCTAGTTTCCGTCATACCAGTGTTATGTTCCTTGATTTTGCGTTCCTTACGCGGTTGGGTGTTATGGGAACCCCTTGACAGTTCGCTTTGATTAAAACTCCTCCAGCAAGGCCCAACCTTGGTTTTAACATTTGCCACCTAAGCCTTTTCCCTTGGGTTCCACGGACTCAAGGGTCATCTTTATTTTAAACCCCCGGGCCAGTGCTCCTCTGAGTGTTCGTCCAAACTGGGCGATGTCCGGCGCCCCCTGGGCAACCAGGGTCTATGCCAACCCGATGTCTGGCCCATCCGGTGTGCCCTGAGAATGAGATACGTGCGAGTCCTATCAGGATTTTTTGGCACATCGGGCGGCTTTGTTGGTCTTGTTTTACCATTGTCAAAATGTCTTGTAACCGGGATTCTGAGACTGATAGGGTCTTTCAGGGAGAAGGAATATCCTTTATTGACCGTGAGAGCTTGTGATGGGCTAAGTTGGAACACCACTGCAGGGTATAAACTTTCGAGAGCCGTGCCCACGGTTATGTGGCAGATGGGAATTTGTTAATATCCGGTTGTAGAGAACTTGACACTTAACTTAATTAAAATGAATCTACCGCATGTGTAGCCATGATGGTCTCTTTTCGACGGAGTCCGGGAAGAGAACACGGTCTCGTGTTATGCTTGAACGTAAGTAGCTTCAGGATCACTTCTTAAGCACTTATAGTTTCTCGACCATGCGTTGCTTTTCTCGCTCTCATTTGCGTATGTTAGCCTCCATATATGCTAGTGCTTGCTGCAGCTCCACCTCACTACCCTTTCCTACCCATAAGCTTAAATAGTCTTGATCTCGCGGGTGTGAGATTGCTGAGTCCTCGTGACTCACGGATACTTCCAAACAGTTGTAGGTGCCGAGGATACCAGTGCAGGTGACGATACCGAACTCAAGTGGGAGTTCGACGAGGATTCGGGACGTTACTATGTTTCTTTTCCGTATGATCGGTAGAGGAGTCCAGTTGGGACGATCGGGGATCTAGCATTTGGGGCTGTCTTCCTTTATTTTTGGTTCCGTAGTCGGACCTTTGATTGTACCTTGGATGATGTATGGATTATTTATGTATTATGAGAAGTGGCGATTGTAAGCCAACTCTTTATCCCTTTCTTATTCAGTACATGGGATGTGTGAAGATTACCCCTCTTGCGACAAGCCTACCATGCGGCTATGCCTCTAAGTCATGCGCGGCACGTGGGAGATATAGTCTCATTGTGGGTGTTACATGATAAACACCACAACAACAACAACATTCCTTAGGGAAGGTTTTAGGTGAAATATAACCCAAGATAACTCCAACAACGAAATTGCTGGGTTGAAAAGGTCTCATGAAGAAAGAGAAAAATGATGGTTTAAAATATGTCAATCCTGACAAATTGTGAATCATGAAACATGAAGGAAAATTGTAAGAATGACATAACACCACCTCAAAAATAAGGTAGAAAGAATTGCACTTTGGAATGCAAGAAGAAGAATACTTGAGCTCCCCCAACAAAAATCTTGATGAGCACTTTGAGAATGAAAGAAATCTTTGATGAACCACCATGTTGAATCATCTTGAGAACTCCGGTAAAAAAAGAATGATCAAATGAAAGGAAGGATGAAAATAATGAGATGAAGCCTTGCAATAATTTAGATGGAGCTTCATGATGATATAGTGAGGAATATTTGAACTCCGAAAAAGAAATAAACAACTTGGAACCAAGAAATACTTCATCATGAACAACTCCGAAAGAAAAGAATTGAATCACCTCGAGGAAACAATAACAAGATTTATTGTATGTTTATCCTTCATCAACTTCAATTGATGACAAGCAACGGATTTGGCGTACTACTTATTCCCGTTGAAAGGTGTTGTTCAAGGGCGCCGAGGTACCTCCTCCCCTTACCGAGGACCGCGGACTCAGCGCAAAGCGCCATGCCAATCCGGTAAGTTTTCATATCTCACAAGATATTTATTTGCCCCAGTTTAATCATGTGCGGGATCAAACCTTCCACGCCATTAACAGGACTGGGTAAAGACAGTGGGGCAGCTCGATTACCCAGCACCCCCTTCCTGAAGATCCTGCAGATGCTCTCCTAACGGAGATGCTGACTCCAGCACCTTACGAGGTGCAGGTGAAGAAGACCAAGAAGAAGGCCACGGGGACCCGAAAGGGTCTCCGGCGCAAGGTTGTATCGGACTCATCGACCGATGACTCTGATGCGCACTCCTCCCATGAAAACAAGGAGTAGGAGGAGGAACGTTCTCCCCCCAGCCTGGGGAGAAAAGAAAAGGAAGGCCGACCCAACCGGGGAGGTGGAAGGGTCCAAGAAGGGAAGGACCCTCCTTCCGGACTGCTCCACAACGGCCGCCTATAGCGGCGACGAGTGGTTACCCAGGGAGAAGCCCCTGGCTAAGTCGTAAGTATCCGGACACCATAGTAATTCATCGTATGTTTTATTGCACTGTTTCTCATTACGCCGCATATGATTATGCAGTCCGTCCCGAGCCCATCTCGACGTATCTTCGTAGGACGGTTCATTGGACTCGTCGGATATGAATAGCGATTCACTTCCGACCGCCTCCACCCCTCGCCCTACGGATAACGTCGAGGTGTTGTCTCGAAAGGCACCAAGCCGAGGGGAGGTAGTCCTGGGGGAGCCTCGAGGTGACCTTCCAAACCCTAGGCGCAAAGGGAGCAAGACTCCCACGGGCTCCAAGTTCGGCCGCCAGCCGAATACTGCCTCGGAACCTTCGGTGGTTCCGGACTCCGGCAGGCGATCCCCCATTAAGGGGGCAAGCCGGCCGTGCCAGTGTCCTCTGTCCATCCTGAGGCACTGGACAACTTGCTGGAAGCGCTCCGCGGCGCTTCCATCGACAAAGAGCACCGCACTATCATGAGTGTGGTGATCAAGAAAGTTTAGTCCGCCAAAAACAGACTAACCGAAGCTTGTGCTAGCCTCCTAACAGGTTTTGAGGTAAGCAATCAAAATATAAGAAAATATTACCGCATAGACAGCAGCCCCTGATTCTCTGTTCGGCATTCGCGAAGAAAGGCCGAATAGAGGGTCAAATGATGACTCAAGAGTCTAATCAGAATATGTCTATATGTATGTGCAGACATCACTGCTGGCCGCTGCCGCACGTACTGCGGAGGTCTTTGCACTGAAGCAGGAACTAGAGCGGTCCGAGGACGAGCTCGGCCTTACCAAGAGGCAGCTCGAGGAGAGCAAAGGTAAGCAATACCTTGTCTACGCTTTAAAAAGAAGTTCGGTTGTAATGTAATAGGATCATCATGAATTTGCCAGGGCCCACGACCGAGGTGGCGACCCTGAAGAAGGCGTTGTTCGAGGCCGAAGACAAAGCGGCCAAGGAGCGCCTTGAGCGGGAAAAGCAAGACGCCCGGGTAGAAGAGGTGCAGCAAGACCTCGAGGCTCTCGCCAAAAAACACGAGTCCTTGGAGCTTGACTCTAAGACACGAGAGTCCGAGCTTGCGAAGGCGCTCGAAAGCGCACGGAGCACCAAGGTTGAAGCCCACAAGGCCCTCCAGGAGATGGATGCGGTGAATAAGATAGCAGCGGGTAAGGCATTCATTATGCAAAGCAAGCATGTGAAGGAAACTTTCCTTTTACTTACCCAAGTTCGGAGCTCTCCAGGAGCGTTCGCAGATCTTCCCCGTAGTGTACTGGATGCCACAGAGTTTTACCAAGCTGAGGAGGGGAGCTCGACAGAAAAGTTGTTCTGGTCTCAGTATACTGGGACCGAACACCCAATGCCCTTGAGCGACCAGCTGAAGCAATTGGTTGAGCTTCACAAGGCGGCCGAACAGGCCATGAAGGGTCTTATAGTTTGGATATGGCCTGGTGAGCCCCTGCCCGGCAGCTACTTCGGTCTGGGGAGGCGGCTTGTGGATGCCTGCCCACGGCTTGAAGTCATAAAGCGGTCCGTCTGCATCGAGGGTGCGCGCAGGGCTTTTACCCGGGCAAAGGTGCACTGGGCGAAGCTGGACGCCATGAAGCTGGTGAAGGAGGGGCCGCCGGAGGGCAATGAGCATCGCTGCCTCGAAATGTATTATGAGAGTGTCCTGAAGGGTTCCCGCCTTCTGGCGGATGAATGTGCCAGAGATGTAAGTTTTGAATGAACATGCTCATGTGATCCTGTATTGTGAAACGAGTTCATTTGCACTATGCAACGCTTTTTTAATTTATAATATTACCTTCTATGCGGCCATTTATAAAATCTGAGAGTTGGCCAGTCGTCGGCTTTTGCCCCCATGTAACTAGTACTGGGGTGTTCGGGATAAACCTGAGCACTGTTTATCCCAATTTTGGGTCCTTCGAGGGAGGTGTTCAACACAACGAACCAGGCAATCGGACTATAAGGCTTTATCACTCTCACTTAGCCATAGAATTCTATAATTTTAAATGTTGGCGAAGCCCCTAGTATTCGGAAGGCCGAATTTGGGGTGCTATACACGCCTAAGTCGGGCAAGGCCGACTCCTCGCCCAAAGCGGAAAAAGTCTTTAAGGACTTGAGACCTCTCGAACAGCGACCAGCTCTCGCCTTATCATGACAGTCAGTTTTCGGCTTTCTCTACTGAGGTGCTCGTCCGGAAGAACTGGGACACAATCGCAGTAGTTCTCCCAGCGCTACCTTAGCCGATATAGCAGAACGTAAGGTACCAAAGCATGGGAGCCGAGCAAACCCAACTATTTACCCAAGAGATGATTCGGAGCTGATGCATATAATGCTATAAGTTCGGGGTGCCGCACTGTCGAAAGTGTTCGGACTTCTCACACCGTATTATGGGGTAAACGAAAGCCCCTGGCGTATTGACCGTAGCAGAATGTACGGGTGCAAGTTGTCGTAAATGAACATATAAGAAAAAAGGGATAAATAATGCAATAATAGACTAATGCTATGCATTGTTATTTAAATAATACGTCGAAGCATACTGATACAAGTAGTGTAATAAGCAGAAAATAGGACTATTTGACATGTCCTATCCAAGGGCAAGTTGCATATGGATAGTAGAAAGCGGGTATGTCGATTATTATTAGATACCACCTGGGGGTTCCCGTGTACATCTTAGCTTCTTGCCTCCTTGGTTGTTCATTCCCGTAATTGTCCCGCAATCGTACTGCCGGACAGGGCTTCCAGAGAGTTAGGTCCTGAAAGAGAAAAAATGATAAAGGTATACAACCCCTAGGGCGGTTAAGTCGCATTGCGGGACGTGCCCTGATCGTGCCCCCTCCTATGTCCATGTTATTTTCAGTGCGTAATTATGTACG
This sequence comes from Triticum dicoccoides, assembly GCF_002162155.2. NCBI lineage: Eukaryota > Viridiplantae > Streptophyta > Magnoliopsida > Poales > Poaceae > Triticum > Triticum dicoccoides. The sequence continues at coordinate 423,973,006 of NC_041390.1, read as the reverse complement.
CGTGGCACAGATTTCGTCGCTTGACTGGGACTGGGACGCGCGAGCTCTGAATGTGCCAGGCAATCTTGTTGCAGTTTACTCTGGACTCGCTTAACGGTGTCTGGGGGCTGTATCACCGAATTGGTGCTTTGCCTTAAAAGGCTGCTTTGTGCTTCTGCTGCGAGGGCCGCAGTGTGCTCTTCCATGCGGAGCGAGCGTTCTGTGTTTCCATTGACTGTTATGACCCCCTAGGTCCTGGCATCTTGAGCTTGAGGTATGCGTAATGCGGTACTGCATTGAATTCTGCAAATGCGGTTCGCCCGAGCAGTGCATGATAGCCACTGCGGAACGGGACGATATCGAAGATTAACTCCTCGCTTTGGAAGTTGTCCGGAGATCCGAAGACCACTTCCGGTGTGATTGAGCCTGTGCAATGGGCCTCTACACCTGGGATGACGCCCTTAAAGGTGGTTTTGGTGGGTTTGATCCTCAAGGGATCTATATCCATTTTGTGCACTGTATCCTGATAGAGCAGGTTCAGGCTGCTGCCGCTGTCCATAAGGCCTCGAGTGAGGTGAAATCCGTCGGTGATGGGGTCTAGGACCAGTGCGGCGGATCCGCGAGGACAGATACTAGTGGGGTGGTCCCTGCGATCAAAGGTGATCGGACAAGCGGACCATGGGTTGAACTTTGGGGTGACGGGCTCCATCGCATAGACGTCCCTTAGTGCACGCTTACGTTCCCTCCTAGGAATGTGGGTTGCGTATATCATGTTCACCGTCTTCACTTGTGGGGGGAACCTCTTCTGTCCTCATGTGTTCGGCGGCCGGGGCTCCTCCTCGTCATCACTATGCAGCCCCTTGTCCTTGTTTTCGGCATTTAACTTGATGGCCTGCTTGAACACCCATCATTCTCTGTTGGTGTGATTGGCTGGCTTATCGGGGGTGCCATGGATTTGACACGAGTGATCAAGTATGCGATCCAAACTGGACGGGCCCGGAGTACTTCTTTTGAATGGCTTTTTCCACTGACCGGATCTAGAGCCTCTGAATCCGGCATTGACTACCGTATCATTGGTGTTATCGCCGTTGTTGCGGCACTTTTGTCTGTTACGACGTGGTCTGCCATTGGCATCTTTGGTATCCGAAATGCCCGGATTCCTTGATGTGTTGTTCCTGTGAGCCAGCCTGCTATCCTCGCCCGCGCAAAAGCAGGTCATGAGTGTCGTGAGGGATTCCATAGACTTCGACTTCTCCTGGACGAGGTGCCGGGAAAGCCACTTGTCACGGATGTTATGCTTGAATGCTTCTAAGGCCTCTACATCCGGACAGTCGGCAATCTGGTTTTCTTAGTTAGGAACCGTGTCTAGAATTGCCTAGCCGATTCCCCTGGCTACTGAGTTATATGGCTCAAGTCATCAGCATCTGATGGTCACACATAAGTGCCCTGGAGGTTGTCAAGGAATGCGTCTTCCAAATCCTCCCAACTGCCGACGGAGTCTGCTGGCAAGCTATTCAGTCAATGCTGAGCTGGTCCTTTGAGTTTTAGTGGAAGGTACTTGATGGCATGCAGATCATCACCGCGAGCCATGTGGATGTGAAGGAGGAAATCCTCAAGCCATATAGCAGGATCTGTTGTACCATCATACGATTCGATATTGACGGGTTTAAAACCCCCCGAGAATTCATGATCCATAACTTCATCAGTGAAGCATAGGGGGTATGCGGCGCCTCTGTGCCGGGCTATATCATGACGCAGTTCATATGATTCTTGTTTGCTGTATTCAGCCCGGCCGAATTTACTTTTAGTTTATCCGGCGCGACAGTCATCGTCCCGCATTGGCGTGCACCCCCGTGACCCGTATATTGACCTTGCATGTTTTGCCCTGCTGTCCAATACGTCTTGCAGGTCCCATGTGTTTCCTCGGGCCTTGGTGTTTTTGTTTGAGTGGCGGTGGGGTGCAGGCTGAACTTCAGGCTGAAACGCCTCTCTGGCTCGGCCACGAGGTGGCCGGTCAGCCACATCATACACTGGAGATGGAGGTTTCAATGCTTCCTCCTCGAGGTGAGGTAGCAACCTGCGCTTTGGGTAACTCTTGGAGGGGTGCTCGAGTTCGTATTCCTCGGCCGCAAGGACTTCGGTCCATCTGTCTGCTAGCAAGTCTTGATCAGCTTGAAGCTGTTGTTGCTTTTTCTTCAGGCTATTTGCTGTGGCCATAAGCCAGCGCTTGAAGCGCTCCTGCTCGATGGGATCCTTAGGCACGGTAAATTCTTCGTCGCCGAGGCTCACCTTGTCTTTGGAGAGAGGCATGTAATTGTCCTCCTCCGATTCTCCATCTGCTGCCTGCTCTGGAGGGCTAGCTTGTTCACCCTCCCGCTCTACATCATGCTGGAGGGGATTGTGGTTGTCTTCAGCACTATCCGGAGTGTTATTGTCTCTTGTGCCGGTATCACTACTTTTGCTGTGGCGGGACTTAGAGTGGCGCCGCTGACGTCGGCGCTTGGGTTGCTTCTTGGAGGGGTCATCCTCTGCTGTCTCGTCGCCATTGCCTTCTTTGGGGGTGTCCACCATGTATATATCATATGATGAGGTGGCGGTCCAGCGCCCTGTGGGCGGTGATTCCTGTTCGTCTCCTGCAGCATCGTCCATACCGTCGATGTCTTCAAAGTCGAAGTCAAGCATGTCGGTTAAATCGTCGACAGTGGCTACTAAGTGGGTGGTGGGTAGGCAGCGAATTTCTTCGTTGTCCGCATCCCATTCTAGCCGGACATAGTTCGGCCAAGGTTCTCCTGACAAGGAGAGATACCTTAATTAATTTAGCACATCGCCGAAAGGCGAGTGCTGAGAGATATCCGTGGAGGTGAACTCCATGATCGGCGCCCAATCGGATTCGATAGGCACGGATGCTGGCGGCTCGGAGTCCGTGTCTGGAGACGAATCCAGTGGTTCGGCGACACGGCTCTCGTAAGGAGTGAAGTCAGTATCCGGCTCCATCGCCACTGGGAGTGCGGCCTCCATGGCGGGGTCTATCCTTCCGTCCCCGGATGGCGCAATTTGCTCCGGATTGAAGGCCGGAGTAGTTGCAGATGCGATCTCCCGAACACTGTCCGACGATAGAGTTATTTCATGCTCGTCGTGATTGTGCAGCACACCTGACATGGGCTTGAATCCGTCGAAGATCAAGTCTCCCCGGATGTTGGTAGTGTAGTTCAAGTTTCCAAACCTGACCTGATGGCCAGGGGCGTAGCTCTTGATCCGCTCCAGACGGCCAAGCGAATTGGCCCGCAGTGCGAAGCCGCCGAATACGAAGATCTGTCCGGGGAGGAAAACCTCACCCTGGACCACATCGTTACCGATGATTGAAGGGGCCATCGAGCCTTACGGTGATGGCACAGTGGAACTCTCAATGAAAGCACCAATGTCGGTGTCAAAACCGGCGGATCTCAGGTAGGGGGTCCCGAACTGTGCGTCTAAGGAGGATGGTAACAGGAGGCAGGGGACACGATGTTTACCCAGGTTCGGGCCCTCTTGATGGAGGTAATACCCTATGTCATGCTTGATTGTTCTTGATGATATGAGTATTACAAGAGTTGATCTACCATGAGATCATAGAGGCTAAACCCTAGAAGCTAGCCTATGGTATGATTGTATGTTGTCCTACGGACTAAACTCTCCTGTTTATATAGACATCGGAGGGGGCTAGGGTTACACAAAGTCGGTTACAAGGGAGGAGATCTACATATCTGTATTGCCAACCTTGCCTTCCACGCCAAGGAGAGTCCCATCCGGACACAGGACGAAGTCTTCAATCTTGTATCTTCATAGTCCAATACTCCGGCCAAAGGATGTAGTCTGGCTGTCCGGAGACCCCCTAATCCAGGACTCTCTCAGGGGCACCGCACATGCCTAAAGATCAACTTGCGTGTCTATGGGGTTCCCCCTCCCCCGTATATAATGGAGGGGAGGAGTAGGCTAGCCGGCCACAAGGGGCGCGCCCAAGGGGGGGAATCCTACTCCAAGTAGGAATCGGTCCCCCGCTTTCCTAGTCCAAGTAGGAGAAGAAGGAAGGAGAGGGAGAGGGAGAGGGAGAGGGAAAGAGGGGCCGCGCCCCCTCCCCTAGTCCTATTCAGACTCCCCTTGGGGGGGGGGGCTCCATCTCCTGGCTACTGCCCTCTCTCTCTCCCCTAAGGCCCACTAAGTCCCATTACTTCCCTGGGGGGTTCCGGTAACCCCTCCGGCACTCCGGTTTCATCCGAAACTATCCGGAACACTTCCAGTATCTCAATAACATGATCCAATATATCAATCTTTAATGTCTTGACCATTTCGAGACTCCTCCTCATGTCCGTGATCTCATCCGGGACTCCGAACAACCTTCGGTACATTAAATCACATAACTCATAATACAAATCGTCATCAAACATTAAGCGTGCGGACCCTATGGGTTCGAGAACTATCTAGACATGACCGAGACACATCTCCGGTCAATAACCAATAAGGGAACCTGGATGCTCATATTGGCTCCTACATATTCTAAGAAGATCTTTATCGGTCAAACCGCATAACAACACACATTGTTCCCTTTGTCATCGGTATGTTACTTGCCCGAGATTCGATCGTCGGTATCATCATAACTAGTCCAATCTCATTACCGTCAAGTCTCTTTACTCATTCCATAATGCACCATCCCACAACTAACTCATTAGTCAGATTGCTTGCAAGGCTTATAGTGATGTGCATTACGAGAGGACCCAGAGATACCTCTCCGAAATACAAAGTGACAAATCCTAATCTCGATCTATGCCAACTCAACAAACACCATCGGAGACACCTGTAGAGCATCTTTATAATCACTGAGTGACGTTGTGACGTTTGATAGCACACTAAGTGTTCCTCCGGTATTCGGGAGTTGCATAATCTCATAGTCATAGGAACATGTATAAGTCATGAAGAAAGCAATAGCAATAAACTAAACGATCATAGTGCTAAGCTAACGGATGGGTCTTGTCCATTACATCATTCTCTAATGATGTGACCCCGTTAATCAAATGACAACATATGTCTATGGCTAGTTAACTTAACCATCTTTGATCAATGAGCTAGTCTAGTAGAGGCATACTAGGGACACTCTGTTTGTCTATGTATTCACACATGTACTAAGTTTACGGTTAATACAATTCTAGCATGAATAATAAACATTTATCATGATATAAGGAAATATAAATAACAAATTTACTATTGCCTCTAGGGCATATTTCCTTCATTGATATCATGCTCATATGCTTCATCAGTGCATCATGCTATTATTATGGCTCAGCTCATCATTACATTCAAGTTTAACCGGACATTAATGGAACTTGAACATCTGTTGGCTGAGTAATAGTGCCATCGAGACGATCTGACCAGTGCAACCACATTTGCCTTTACGGGAAGGCCCTAATGTGGTCTATTGTCATGCCTCTCACCGGTGCCTCTGACTAGGGAAGGTTATGGGAGCGCGCTACCCTGATCAGGTAGGCGGACATAAGCCTTTTGTGCCTGTAGTTGTTGTAGGTGCCTTTGTCCCCATTTGGGACCATTTTGTTTTGCCACAATGGCGGCCGTTGGATGTCGAGAGTGGCATCGGGGCCACCCATGACTTAGCCCAAAGGGGAGTTTGTCGGAGTGGCCGGGAGAGGGTCATGCAATAGATCGGTTTTGTCGGAACATCGTTGGTCCACCCGAATGGGAGCACGAGGCATTGGGTTCCGTAGTGTGGGTATAGTGTAGTAACCTCTGTAGAGTGTATAATCTACCGATAGCCGTGCCCGCGTATATGGGCCCAGTTCGTAGTAGGTCACACTATGGGTTAACAATAATAATAATAACTTGACTAATAAACAACCCTGATTCAATGAGGAAAGAAGTTGATTGATCTTTATGTGATTGTGAGAGGATCATAGTGATATCGTGGAACATGTTGATTGTACTGTGAAGCCCGCGACGGTAAGTTGATGCATGTGGTGGGTACGAGGTAACATTCGATCAGAGTTAGTTGGTTCATGGTATGTTAAACCTATTGCATGTTAATATCATCCTGTGTATGTCATGAGTAGCATTGTCATGCTCCTTCCATATGATGCTAGATGTGTTATGTTCAACATGTTCATGCCCTGCTCATTTGATGTTGTTCTAGTGATATCATGCTCATCATTGTTTAACCGATAAATGACATGTTGTTGTTTGGCCTGATTTCTTTTGGTTGCTATGATCTTGCGAGTACATTCAAAGTACTCACCTGGCGTGTCATGCTAGTTTGCAGGTCATGCCGTGTTTGCTTGACCGTCGAGGATGCCGAGTTTGTGAGCTAGGGTAAGCATTCCGGCCAGAGTCCCTGTGGAGGGGAGTTCATCGATGTCGTTGTGTTCCTTTGCTAGAAGTTAAACCTAAGCAGGCGTAGTGTCGCCGGGCCGAGATATTCCGTTGTAATACTCGAACCCTTGTACCCCGAGTATTTGTAATAAAGAGCTGATTTGTTATATACCAAGAAGTGCCTTATTTTTAGAAGACTCGATCTCTGGGCTAGAATACGGGGTGTTCCGGTCTCTTTGAGCCGGGGTGCCACATATAGTTAGGCCAAAGATGAGCAATGTTCCAAGGCTTGCGTCTCGTCCTTAGAGGTACAATACTTCTTGTGTTCACGTATGTCGATGAGATAGTATGACCCATTATAGAGGTTCTTGCTAACCACAAATGGCCCATCCCAAGGAGGTGGAAGCTTATGCATGCCTGTCTGGTCCTGAATCAAATGGAGCACTAAGTCACCTTCCTGGAAAGTCCAGCTCCAAACTTTGTGGCTATGATAGCGATGCAGGTCCTATTGGTAAATCACTGATCGAGCTACTACGAGATCGCGTTCTTTTTCCAAGGCATCCAGAGCGTCTTGACACGCCATCTCATTATCTGCTTCAACGTAAGCCACCACCCTGGGCGAGTCATGATGAATATCACACTACTAGGAAAAGGCCTACTAGTGGCGCACCTGTTTTCGCTACTAATGGCGCACTATAGGTGCGCCACTAGTACCATGCCATTAGTATTTTTTACTAATGGCGCACCACATAGAAGTGCGCCATTAGTAACAATTTTTTTAAAAAAAATTTGAATTTTTTTTTGAAATTTGTTTTTCAAATTTTTCTTAATCTCAGGTCACTATGGCTTAACCTCGGGTCAATATGCTTAATCTCAAGTCAAATCGCACTCTGTGGTCAAACTTCCTGAGAGGTCACCCATCCTCACACTACTCCAGCCTGAGCACGCTTAACTTCTATCCAACCCCAGCACCAGCTCACTTCAAAGGAACTTGTTGATATATCTATCATATCAATCCTATTAAACCTTGTCGATGTCTAGGACTTTGTTCATGTTCATGAGTATGATGAAATTTTGAAAAAATATTTCAAACTTCCCGGTCATATTACGTATCATATTTTGAAAAAAAAATTCCAATTTTTTTTTGAAACCAATTTTTTTTGTTACTAGTGGCGCACCTAGCAAATGGTGCGCCACTAGTAAGTTTGAATTTTTTTTCTTTTCCCCCCTCTAGATCTTAAAAGCCCTGTATCTTTCGTTCTGTTAGGTTTTTGGGGATTTTGAAGATGTTGAACAATGTTCCCCTGTTTCAATTCGGGTGTAACTTTTCGAGTAGATGATTTTTAATATAAAAAACTTTTCAATCCGAGTTTGTATGCAAAAGTTATGCCCATTTTACAAATTCCAGAGAGATTTTGCAAATAAAGTCGAAATTCATATTTGTAAATTTTCCCAACAAGTAGACCACATATTACATGGGAAACTTTTTTTTATTTTTTTGACATTTCCATCATTTTTTCTTTTATTTTTTTTAAACTGAAAAGGCGGTCGACAGGGGGGGGGGTGCATTCGGTGGAATTTTTGGGCCAAGTTAGTAAT
>NC_041390.1:423951537-423964702 GCF_002162155.2 Triticum dicoccoides | reverse complement strand
ACTAGTTAAAACTAGTAATGGCGCACTGTCCACTGGTGCGCCATTATTAACATTTTTTTATTTCAAAACTACTAATGGCGCACCACACTAGTAATGGCGCACTATCCCACGGTGCACCATTAGTAACATTTTTTTTCAAAACTACTAATGGCGCACCACACACCAGGTGCGCCATTAGTAATATATTACTAATGGCGCACCTGTATGTGGTGGCGCACCACATTCATGGTGCGCCATTAGTGTCCATATTATCTATAGCCCTTTTCCTAGTAGTGTCACTTGGGAGAACCGCCTCTGCACCATAAACCAAGAAGAACGAAATGTAGCCAGTTGATCTATTGGGGTAGTCCGTATGCTCCAAAGAACAGAAGGCAACTCTTCAACCGAACAACCCAGCATGCGTTCCAAAGGAACCATGAGCTGGGGCTTGATCCCTCGTAATATCTCCTGGTTAGCACGTTCTGCCACTGACCATCGGACTGTGGATGAGCCACCGACGATACATCAAGTCGGATGTGTTCCCTTTGACAGAACTCTTTCATAACACCTTTAGATAGATTTTTCCAATTATCAATGATGATACTATGAGGAAAACCAAAGCGGAAGATCAGCTTTTTCACAAACTGAACTATAGTCTCTGCCTCACAATTGCTGACTGGCTCTGCTTCTACCCACTTTGTAAACTTTTTAACTGCAACCAAAAGGTGAGCCTTCTTGTCCTTAGACCTCTTGAAATATTTAACCATATCAAGCCCCCAGACTGCAAACGGCCATGTTATTGGGATCATCTGTAATTCCTGAGCTAGCACATGAGCTTGCCGTGCAAATTTCTGACAACCATCGCACTTATGGTCAATGTCCTCTACATCAGCATGAGCCGTTAACCAGAAAAACCATGGCAAAAAACCTTAGCCACCAAGGATCTTGACCCGACATGATGACGACTCATGACCCACAAGTGTATGGGATATATCGTAGTCCTTTCGATAAGTAAGAGTGTCGAACCCAACTAGGAGCAGAAGGAAATGATAAGCAGTTTTCAGTAAGGTATTCTCTGCAAGCACTTAAATTATCGGTAACAGATAGTTTTGTGATAAGGTAATTTGTAACGGGTAACAAGTAATAAAAGTAAATAAGGTGCAGCAATATGGCCCAATACTTTTTGTAGCAAAGGACAAGCCTGGAAAAACTCTTATATAAAGAAAAGCGCTCCCGAGGACACATGGGAATAATCTCCAAGCTAGTTTTCATCACGCTCATATGATTCGCAGTCGGTACTTTGATAATTTGATATGTGGGTGGACCGGTGCTCGGGTACTGCCCTTCCTTGGACAAGCATCCCACTTATGATTAACCCCTCTTGCAAGCATCCACAACTACAAAATAAGTATTAAGGTAAACCTAACCATGGCATGAAACATATGGATCCAAATCAGCCTCTTACGAAGCAACTCATAAACTAGGGTTTAAGCTTCTGTCAATCTAGCAACCCATCATCTACTTATTACTTCCCAATGCCTTCACCTAGGCCCAAACAATGGTGAAGTGTCATGTAGTCGACATTCACATGACACCACTAGAGGAGAGACAACATACATCTCATCAAAATATCGAACGAATACCAAATTCACATGACTACTTATAGCAAGACTTCTCCCATGTCCTCAGGAACAAATGTAACTACTCACAAATCATATTCATGTTCATTATCAGAGGGGTATTAATATGCATAAAGGATCTGAACATATGATCTTCCACTGAATAAACCAACTAGCATCAACTATAAGGAGTAATCAACACTATTAGTAACCCACAGGTACCAATCTAAGGTTTTGAGACAAAGATTGGATACAAGAGATGAACTAGGGTTTGAGATGAGATGGTGCTGGTGAAGATGTCGATGGATATTGACCCCCTCCCGCTGAGAGGATCGATGGTGATGATGATGGTGATGATTTCCCCTTCCCGGAGGGATGTTTACCCAGCAGAACAGCTCCGCCGGAGCCCTAGATTGGTTCTGCCAAGATTCCGCCTCGTGGCGGCGGAGTTTCGTCCCGTGAGCTTGCTTATTATTTTTTCCAGGGCAAAAGACTTCATATAGCCACCCAATATTTTTTATGTATTCCAAAACGTGCTCCCGTGAAGTTTCAAGACTTTTGGAGTTGTGCGGAATAGGTCTCTAATATTTGCTCCTTTTTCGGCCTAGAATTCCAGCTGCTGGCATTCTCCCTCTTCATGTAAACCTTGTAAAATAAGAGAGAATAGGCATAAGTATTGCGACATTATATGTAATAACAGCCCATAATGCAATAAATATCGATATAAAAGCATGATGCAAAATGGACGTATCAACTCCCCCAAGCTTAGACCTCGCTTGTCCTCAAGCGGAAGCCGATATGAAAAAATATGTCCACATGTTTAGAGATAGAGGTGTCGATAAAAATAGAATACGGACATGAGGGCATGATGATCATTCTTATAACAACAATATATATATATATATATATTGTCATATGATTTCTTATGCTAAAGTAACAATTCATTCACAATTTCAAGTATGAATCAGAAACTTCATTGAAAACTAACAAACTATAATCTCAGTCATTGAAGCAATTGCAATTTATCATAACATCGGAAAGAGTCAATGTAAGAGCTTTTTAGCAAGTCCACATACTCAACTATCATTTAGTCTTTCACAATTGCTAACACTCATGCAATATTTATGGGTATGAAGTTTTAATCGAACACAAAGAAAGATAGGGGCTTATAGTTTTGCCTCCCAACCTTTTACCTCAAGGGTAATGTCAACAATAATAGTTCATGATAACTTACATCCAATTGGGTATATATATCAGGATCTTTCCAACACAATGTGCTTGCCAAAGGATAAAATGTAAAAAGGAAAGGTGAAGATCACCATGACTCTTGTATGAAGTATAAGACATGAATAAAAGATAGGACCTTTGCAGAGGGAAGCAGAGGTTGTCATGTGCTTTTATGGTTGGATGCACAAAATCTTAATGCAAAAGAACATCACTTTATATTGCCACTTGTGATATGGACCTTTATTATGCAGTCAATCACTTTTATTTCTTCCACATCAAAAGATCGTATAAAGCTTATTTTCTCCACACTAATAAATCATACATATTTAGAGAGAAATTTTTATTGCTTGCAACAATGACAACTTACTTGAAGGATCTTACTCAATCCATAGGTAGGTATGGTGGACTCTCATGGCAAAACTAGATTTAAGGATATTTGGAAGCACAAGTAGTATCTCTACTTGGTGCAAAGAATTTGGCTAGCATGAGAGGGAAAGGCAAGCTCAACATGTTGGATGATCCATGACAATATAATTTATTTTGGATGTAAGCAAACATAACCCATTATGTTGTCTTCCTTGCCCAACATCAACTCTTTAGCATGTCATATTTTAATGAGTGCTCACAATCATAAAGGATGTCCAAGATAGTATATTTATATGTGAAAACCTCTCTTTCTTTATTACTTCCTATTAATTGCAATGATGACCAAAACTATGTTTGTCAACTCTCAACAACTTTTATTCATCATACTCTTTATATGTGAAGTCATTACTCTCCATAAGATCCATATGATCTGTTATTTCTTTTTATTCTTTCTCTTCTCTTTTATTTTTATACCCTCTAGATCATGGCAAAATAATCAGGCCCTTGACTCATAACTAATCTTTATTATATATAGCTCACGGACTCTATTACATAGAAGCATCATAAAGCAAAACTCAAAATTAAATCATACTAAAACTTTATTCTACTAGATCAAGATATTACCAAAAGGATCGAACTAAGAAAAACGGTAAAGATAAAAGTGTTATGGTGATGCGATACCGGGGCACCTCCCCCAAGCTTGGCAGTTGCCAAGGGGAGTACCCATACCCGATACTCAGTTCTTCTTTGTTGGTGAAGAAGATGATGGTAATGATGGATAGTCGCACATCGAGCATAGGAGTTCCTCCAATTTGTGGATAATGCCCTTGAGTGCGATGATATGCTCCTTCAACAAAATATTTTCACTTGTGAGATACTTGTTTTGAATGCGAGCTAACTCAATCATCTTGAAAGCTTCAATCTCCGTTGGGGTAAGGATATTGTGATGAGGTTGAAGGATGTCTTCGTCTTCGACTGCCGGAACTTGATCTCCCATGGCCTTCTTGATCCCATCATCCTTGTTGATCTTGCCAGGTTCTTCTCTCTTCAGCTCTATCTTCATTAGCCAAGCATCGTTGCCCTCATTGTTGGAGGAGGGAGACGACATGATGCCTGGCCTTGACAACCCTGGCAGAAAACAGCTTGAAACAAAAAAAGAGATATTTGCGTGGTACGGTGATCAAAACCTTCGGGAGATTATATAATGAATTTTTACCGACCAAAAGAAGTATTATGCAAGAAAACGGAGTCCGGAGAGCACACGAGGTGCCCACGAGGTAGGGGGCGCGCCTAGGGGGTAGGGCGCGCCCTCCACCCTCATGGACGCCTTGTGTCCATCCCGGACTACTTCTTATTTTCTATTTTCTTAAATATTCCAAAACAGCGGAAAATTGCAATTAGAACTATTTTGGAGTCGGTTTATTTACCGTACCACATACCTATTCCTTTTCAGAGTCTGAAACGTTTCAGAAAGTGTCCCTTATGTATTCCTCCGGGGTTACAGTTTCAATAACATTAGTATCAACATTTATAGGATTCTTGAGATATAATGTTTGATTCTTTGATCATTCACCACCCTGGGATTTGTGCCTTCAAAGTTGTTGATTTTTATGGAACCGGAATGATAGACCTCCTCGATAATGTAAGGCCTTCCCATTTAGAGAGGAGTTTTCCTACAAAAAATCTTAAATGAGAGTTGTATAACAATACATAATCACCTACATTAAACTCATGTTTTTGTATCCATTTATCATGCCATCTTTTAACTTTCCCTTTAAATAGTTTGGCATTCTCATAGGCCTGGGTTCTCCATTCATCAAGTGAGCTAATGTCAAAAAGCCTCTTCTCACCGGCAAGTTTGAAGTCATAGTTGAGATATTTAATGGCCCAATATGCCTTATGTTCTAGTTCGAGAGGTAAGTGACAAGCTTTTCCATAAACCATTTTATAAGGAGACATACCCATAGGATTTTTATATGCATTTCTATAGGCCCATAATGCATCATCAAGTTTCTTGGACCAATTCTTTCTAGATCTATTAACAGTCTTTTGAAAAATTAATTTAAGCTCTCAATTACTTAGCTCTACTTGACCACTAGACCGTGGATGATAAGGGGATGCAATTCTATGGTTAACATCATACTTACCAAGCATTTTACGAAAGCACCATGAATAAAATGTGAATCACCATCAGTCATTAAATATCTAGCGACTCCAAACCTCGGAAAAATAACTTCTTTAAGCATCTTAATAGAGGTGTTATGATCAACACTACTAGTTGGAATATCTTCTACCCACTTAGTAACATAATCAACAGCAACTAAAATATGTGTATACCCATTAGAGGAAGGAAATGGTCCCATATAATCAAAGCCCCAAACATCGAATGGTTCAATAACAAGTGAATAATTCATAGGCATTTCTTGGCGTCTACTAATATTACCAATTCTTTGACATTCATCACAAGACAAGACAAACTTACGGACATCCTTGAAGAGAGTAGGCCAATAAAAACCGGATTGCAATACCTTATGTGCAGTTCTATCTCCAGTATGGTGCCCTCCATAAGCCTCAGAGTGACACTTGCGTAGGATCTGTTCCTATTCATGCTCAGGTACACAACATCTAATAACACCATCTACTCCTTCTTTATAAAGGTGTGGGTCATCCCAAAAGTAATGTCTTAAATCATAGAAGCACTTTTTATTTTGTTGGTATGTGAAACTAGGTGGTATAAATTTAGCAACTATGTAATTAGCATAATCAGCATACCATGGAGCAATACGAGAATCATTTATGACAGCTAGTTGTTCATCCATAAAGCTATCATCAATAGGTAGTGGGTCATCAAGAACATTCTCTAACCTGGACAAGTTGTCTACAACGGGATTCTCAGCTCCCTTTCTATAATAATATGCTAATCAAATTCTTGTAGTAGGAGAACCCATCTAATAAGTCTAGCTTTAGCATCTTTCTTTTCCATAAGATATTTAATAGCAGCATGATCAGTGTGAATAGTTACTTTAGAATCAACAATATAAGGTCTGAACTTATCACAAGCAAATACAACTGCTAAAAATTCTTTTTCAGTAGTAGCATAATTTCTTTGGGTACTGTTTAGAGTTTTACTAGCATATTGGATAACATTTCATTTCTTATCAACTCTTTGTCCTAGAACAACACCTACAGCATAATCACTAGCATCACACATAATTTCAAAAGGTAAATTCCAATCAGGTGGCTGAACAATAGGTGCAGAAATCAAAGCTTTCTTAAGTATTTCAAATGCTTCTACACAATCATCATCAAAGACAAAAGGAACATCTTTTTGTAAGAGATTAGTCAGAGGCCTAGAAATTTTAGATAAGTCCTTAATGAACCTCCTATAAAAACCGGCATGACCAAGGAAACTTCTTATACCTTTAATGTCCTTAGGACACGGTATCTTTTGAATAGCATCAACTTTAGCTTTATCAACTTCAATACCTCTTTCAGAAATTTTATGCCCCAAGACAATACCTTCATTAACCATAAAGTGGAACTTCTCCTAATTCAAGACATGATTAGTTTCTTCACATCTCTGCAAAACTCGATCAAGGTTGCTTAAGCAATCATCAAAAGAAGTTCCATATACAGAAAAATCATCCATGAATACCTCAACAATCTTTTCACAAAAGTCAAAGAATATAGCAGTCATACATCTTTGAAAGGTAGCATGTGCATTGCATAAACCAAAAGGCATACGTCTATAAGCAAAGGTACCGAAAGGGCAAGTGAAAGTTTTCTTTTCTTGATCCTCTTTTGACACAGGTATTTGAGAAAAACCATAATAACCATCTAGAAAGAAAAAATGTGTATGTTTGGATAATCTTTCTAGCATTTGATCAATAAAAGGTAAGGGGTAATGATCTTTTTTAGTAGCTTTATTTAATTTTAGGAACTCAATTACCATTCTATAACCTGTAACAATTCTTTGTGGGATCAATTCATCTTTATCATTAGGAACAACAGTAATACCTCCCTTCTTAGGGACACAATGGACAGGACTTACCCATTGACTATTAGCAACGAGATAAATTATACCTGCCTCCAGAAGCTTTAGTATTTCTTTTCTTACCACTTCTTTCATCTTAGGATTTAACCGTCATTGGTGATCAACAACCGGTTTAGCGTCTTTCTCCAATTTTATTTTCTGCTGGCATAGAGTGGGACTAATGCCCTTAAGATCATCAAGAGTATATCCAATAGAAGCACGATGCTTCTTGAGAGTTTTCAATAATTTCTTTTCTTCATGCTCTGAAAGGTTAGCACCAATAATAACAGGATATATCTCTTTCTCACCAAGATAAGCATATTTAAGAGTATCAGGCAAAGGTTTAAGCTCAAACACGGGATCACCCTTGGGTGGAGGAGGATCCCCTAGGATTACAATAGGTAAGTTGTGTTTCAAAATAGGTCCCTGTTTAAAGAATACTTCATCTATTTCCCTTCTCTCATTCATAAACATATCATTTTCATGGTCGAGCAAATAATGTTCTAAAGGATCATTAGGAGGCACGACAATAGAAGAAAGACCAATAATTTCATCTTTACTAGGCAAATTCCTTATCATGGGGTTGTCTATGAAATTTAGCAAAATTAAACTCATGAGACATATCCCCGAAACCAATAGTAACAACATCCTTTTTGTAGTCTATCTTGGCATTAGCAGTATTTAAGAAGGGTCTACCAAATATAATGGGACAAAACTTATCTTGTGGGGAACCAAGAACAAGAAAATCAGCAGGATATTTAACTTTCCCACACAAGAATTTAACATCTCTAACAATCCCAACTGGTGAAATAGTTTCTCTATAGGCAAGCTTAATTTTAACATCAATTTCCTCTATCTCAGCATGTGCAATATCATGCATAATTTCTTTGTATAAGGAATGAGGTATTGCACTTGCACTAGGACCCATATCACATAAGCAATGATAGCAATGATCTCCTATTTTAACAAAAATAACAGGCATGCCTACAACAGGTCTATGTTTATTTTTAGTGTCAGGTCTAGCAATTCTAGCAGCTTCATCACAGAAGTAAATAACAAACCCATCAATATTATCAGACAAGAGATCTTTAACCATAGCAATACTAGGTTCAACTTTAATTTGCTCAGGGGGAGTTGGTGTTCTAGTATTACTCTTACGAACCATAGTTGAAGCTTTAGCATGATCCTTTATTCTAATTGGAAAGGTGGTTTCTTAATATAAGCAGTAGGAACAACAAGATCGACATTATAAGTGATAGTCTTTTCTTCAAATTTAATAGGTGCTACTTTTACTTCAATGGGAGGATTATATATAAACCACTTCTCCTTAGGGAGATCAACATGAGTAGCAAAGGATTCACAGAAAGAAGCTACTATCTCAGAGTCAAGTCCATATTTAGTGCTAAATTCACGGAAAACATCGGTATCCATAAAATATTTAACACAATCAAACTTAGGTGTTATACCTGAATCCTTACCTTCGTCGAGATCCCAATCTTCATAGTTGCGTTTAATTCTTTCCAATAAATCCCATTTGAATTCAGTAGTCTTCATCATAAAAGAACCAGTACAAGAAGTATCGAGCATGGAGCGATTATTGAGAGAAAGCCGAGCATAAATTTTTTGAATAATAATTTCTCTTGAGAGCTCATGATTGGGGCATGAATATAAAATTGACTTAAGCCTCCCCCAATCTTGAGTGATGCTTTCTCCTTCTCGACGCCAAAAATTATATCTATAATTACGATCACGATGAACAAGATGCATAGGATAAAACTTCTGATGAAATTCCAATTTCAATTGGTTGTAGTTCCATGATCCCATATCATCACATAGCCTAAACCATGTCAATGCCTTTCCCTTCAAAGATAAAGGGAAGACCTTATTCTTGATAACATCCTCGGGCATACCTGCAAGCTTAAATAATCCACAAACTTCATCCACATAGATTAGGTGCAAATCGGGATGTAATGTTCCATCACCTGTGAAAGGATTAGCTAGCAGTTTCTCTATCATACACGAAGGAATTTCAAAGTAAACATTTTCATTAGGTTCAGTAGGTTGACAAGAAACTCTTTTCTCTACTGGTCGGGGTGAAGATACCCCGAACAAGCCCCTCAAAGGGTTATGTTCCATAGTAACAAGTGACAGTAAATTTCAGCACACTATATAAATTTTTCCTTACCAAATTCCACATACCAAAGGCGCTTCACTCCCCGGCAACGGTGCCAGAAAGGACTCTTGATGACCCACAAGTATAGGGGATCTATCGTAGTCCTTTCGATAAGAAAGAGTGTCGAACCCAACTAGGAGTAGAAGGAAATGATAAGCAATTTTCAGTAAGGCATTCTCTGCAAGCACTGAAATTATCGGTAACAGATAGTTTTGTGATAAGGTAATTTGTAATGGGTAACAAGTAATAAAAGTAAATAAGGTGCAGCAAGATGGCCCAATCCTTTTTGTAGAAAAGGACAAGCCTGGAGAAACTCTTATATAAAGAAAAGCGCTCCCGAGGACACATGGGAATTATCATCAAGCTAGTTTTCATCACGCTCATATGATTCGCGTTTGATACTTTCGTAATTTGATATGTAGGTGGACCGGTGCTTGGGTACTGCCCTTCCTTGGACAAGCATCCCACTTACGATTAACCCCTCTTGCAAGCATCCACAACTACAAAAGAAGTATTAAGGTAAACCTAACCATAGCATGAAACATATGGATCCAAATCAGCCCCTTACGAAGCAACTCATAAACTAGGGTTTAAGCTTCTGTCACTCTAGCAACCCATCATCTACTTATTACTTCCCAATGTTGGGGAACGTAGTAATTTCAAAAAAATTCCTACGCACACGCAAGATCATGGTGATGCATAGCAACGAGAGGGGAGAGTGTTGTCTACATACCCTTGTAGACCAGAAGCGGAAGCGTTTAGCACAACGCGGTTCATGTAGTCGTACGTCTTCACGGCCCGACCGATCAAGCACCGAAACTACGGCACCTCTGAGTTCTACCACACGTTCAGCTCGATGACGATCCCCGGACTCTGATCCAGCAAAGTGTCGGGGAAGAGTTCCGTTAGCACGACGGTGTGGTGACGATCTTGATGTTCTACCGTCGCAGGGCTTCGCCTAAGCACCACTACAATATGGTGGAGGGGGGCACCGCACACGGTTAAGAGAACGATCACGAAAATCAACTTGTGTGTCTAGAGGTGCCCCCTGCCCCCGTATATAAAGGAGCAAGGGGGAGGGGCGGCCGGCCAGGAGGAGGCGCGCCAGGGAGGAGTCGTACTCCTACCGCGAGTAGGACTCCCTCCTTTTCCTTGTCCAACTAGGAGAGGGGGAAGGAAGGGAGAGAGGAGAGGAAGGAAAGGGGGGGCGCCGCCCCCCCTCCATGTCCAATTCGGACTAGAGGGGGAGGGGGCGCGCGGCCTGCCCTGGCCGCCCCTCCTCTTCTCCACTTTGGGCCCATGAGGCCCATTAACCCCCCTGGGGGGGGGGTTCCGGTAACCCCCCGGTACTCCGGTTTTATCCGAAACTTCTCCGGAACACTTCCGGTGTCCGAATATAGCCGTCCAATATATCAATCTTTATGTCTCGACCATTTCGAGACTCCTCGTCATGTCCGTGATCATATACGTGACTCCGAATAATCTTCGGTACATCAAAATATATAAACTCATAATGAAACTGTCATCGTAACATTAAGCGTGTGGACCCTACGGGTTCGAGAACAATGTAGACATGACCGAGACACGTCTCCAGTCAATAACCAATAGCGGAACCTGGATGTTCATATTGGATCCTACATATTCTATGAAGATCTTTATCAGTCAGACCGCATAACAACATACGTTGTTCCCTTTGTCATCGGTATGTTACTTGCCCGAGATTCGATCGTTGGTATCTCAATACCTACTTCAATCTTGTTACCGGCAAGTCTCTTTACTCGTTCCGTAATACATCATCTCGCAACTAACTCATTAGTTGCAATGCTTGCAAGGCTTATGTGATGTGCATTACCGAGAGGGCCCAGAGATACCTCTCCGACAATCAGAGTGACAAATCCTAATCTCGAAATACGCCAACCCAACATGTACCTTTGGAGACACCTATAGAGCTCCTTTATAATCACCCAGTTATGTTGTGACGTTTGGTAGCACACAAAGTGTTCCTCCGGCAAACGGGAGTTGCATAATCTCATAGTCATAGGAACATGTATAAGTCATGAAGAAAGCAATAGCAACATACTAAAACGATCGGGTGCTACGCTAATGGAATGGGTCATGTCAATCACATCATTCTCCTAATGATGTGATCCCGTTAATCAAATGACAAGACATGTCTATGGTTAGGAAACATAACCATCTTCAATTAACGAGCTAGTCAAGTAGAGGCATACTAGTGACGTTTAGTTTGTTTATGTATTCACACAAGTATTATGTTTCCGGTTAATACAATTCTAGCATGAATAATAAACATTTATCATGATATAAGGAAATAAAATAATAACTTTATTATTGCCTCTAGGGCATATTTCCTCTAGTCTCTCATTTGCACTAGAGTCAATAATCTAGATTACACAGTAATGATTCTAACACCCGTGGAGCTTTGGTGCTGATCATGTTTTGCTCGTGGAAGAGGCTTAGTCAATGGGTCTGCTACATTCAGATCCGTATGTATCTTGCAAATCTCTATGTCTCCCACCTGGACTAGATCCCAGATGGAATTGAAGCGTCTCTTGATGTGCTTGGTTCTCTTGTGAAATCTGGATTCCTTTTCCAAGGCAATTGCACCGGTATTGTCACAAAAGATTTTCATTGGACCCGATGCACTAGGTATGACACCTAGATCGGATATGAACTCCTTCATCCAGACTCCTTCGTTTGCTGCTTCCGAAGCAGCTATGTACTCCGCTTCACATGTAGATCCCGCCACAACGCTTTCTTTAGAACTGCACCAACTGACAGCTCCACCGTTTAATGTAAACACGTATCCGGTTTGCGATTTAGAATCGTCCGGATTAGTGTCAAAGCTTGCATCAACGTAACCATTTACGATGAGCTCTTTGTCACCTCCATATACGAGAAACATATCCTTAGTCCTTTTGAGGTATTTCAGGATGTTCTTGACCGCTGTCCAGTGATCCACTCCTGGATTACTTTGGTACCTCCCTGCTAGACTTATAGCAAGACACACATCAGGTCTGGTACACAACATTGCATACATAATAGAGCCTATGGCTGAAGCATAGGGAACATCTTTCATTTTCTCTCTATCTTCTGCAGTGGTCGGGCATTGAGTCTTACTCAATTTCACACCTTGTAACACAGGCAAGATCCTTTCTTTGCTTGATCCATTTTGAACTTCTTCAAAACTTTGTCAAGGTATGTTCTTTGTGAAAGTACAATTAAGCGTCTTGATCTATCTCTATAGATCTTAATGCCCAATATGTAAGCAACTTCACCGAGGTCTTTCATTGAAAATCTCTTATTCAAGTATCCCTTTATGCTATCCAGAAATTCTATATCATTTCCGATTAGTAATATGTCATCCACATATATAATCTCTACTCCTATAAAAATACGAGTTGGTGATGATGGTGTGCCTGCCTTGCTTCAATTTCAACCATCGGATCTGCATCCAACGCACTGTAATCAATCTGTGGTACATTTTGCAAAAAAGCGCCCACTGCATCACACATTTGCAGATAAGCCCCCTCAGTCCATCTTTCCTATTCGAGTCTCTGCCCCACCCCCACCAGGTAAAAAAAACAACTATCGACCTTATCCATCTCCTCTCCAGAACGGGAGGCACCATACGAACTGCCGCCGGCAGCGCTGGAATCGATCCGGCGATGTGGCAGCTGCCGGCGCCGTTCAACCCCTGCCCCCCCTCCCCACCTCCTCCCCCCGCCTTATGCCTTCTACCAGCCCCAC
>NC_041390.1:423950860-423951429 GCF_002162155.2 Triticum dicoccoides | reverse complement strand
CACCGCCGCGACGACCCCATCCTCCTTGCCGTCTCCTCCGTGGTTCTGCCCCCTTCCCCGTGCGATGCCAACCTCGGCAAGTAGGCCGCTGCCGCCGCCGTCCGCCTAACGACGCCTGTACTGCCTCCTCCTCTGCTGCTGCAGGCTTAGCGTAGATCATCACTGCCACCTCTGTCCCCCTTGTCGTCCCCTCCGCCGTCTCACCCGTCTCCTCCGCCGCTGGCCGCTGCTGGTCCGCCGCCGACGGATCTTCTGCCTCTTCCTCTGCGGTAGTGTTCACACCGACCTCCGCCCACCATCGCCACCACCTCCCCCTCCTCGATGTCTCATCCGCCCCCTTCACCCTCTCCTCCAACGCTGACTGCCCCAAGTACGCCGCCGGCTACGAGCTGCTCATTCACAGCGGCGGCGGCGCCACCACATACTACTCCTTGCCCTTCCCCACCGGCGCGCTATTCTTGGCTACTGTCACCCTGTCCACCCATGCCGCCTCCCAAATTCAAATTTTCTGCCAAACCCGCGCGCCCAGGCGGAACTGTCTAGAAACCATCCTTGCAGGCCCATATGTA
>NC_041390.1:423937586-423950690 GCF_002162155.2 Triticum dicoccoides | reverse complement strand
AATTTTCTAGCACTCTGAGTTCAAATCCGTGCGCCAGTGTGGAGCTGTCTAGAAACTACTATTGAAGACCAATATAAAGCAAATGGGACTCTCGCTGTTGCACCCAAAGAAGCCAAACGCTGGTCATGGCATTCTTCAGATTGAACGGATTGTGAGGACTTCGTCTTCTATTCTACTTCGTAAAGGACCAAGGTATGGGTGGATCTTCTTACTTGTGCAATTGTAGATGTGCAATGACAGAAATGATTGATCTGATTAGGAGATCAAGCACCAGTACTAGAGGAATGGTTTACTATGCTTAGATTGCTATGCTAGCCCACTTCTATTCTAATATGATTTTTACACAATAAATGCTAGAACTGATAATTAGCGAATATAATAGCAGTTTGATTTTTTATTCATCTATTGGCATAGATTGTTGGACCAGGGGAGCCACATCCTTGTCAATTGATGTTATACTTTTGTAGTACCACATTATACTTGTATTGCGGTATTGCTTACAATTGAAATCTTGAAGTATAGTTGCTTAAGTTAACCAAATAGTAAATATGCATTGGTACTAAATATGCACATAAATACTCAGTGGCAGCTCCAACTACAATTGGAATTTTTTTCTCACCGAATCACTGATTGTTAAAATGACGATCCACATGGCAGGTCCAAAAGATACTCATCAAGCTCAGAAATTAGAAGTCTCCAGGAGAAACCCTTGGATTTAGGTGTGAAACTGAATAATCACAAGGTCAGGACATACTGGGTGAGTTAGGCTGAATATTCAGTATGTGCGAGTGCATCATGCTTCATACTCCCACTATTGACTGGAAGTTGTGAAGCCTATTATTAGACATGCTTGGAAACTATTGTGATAGGTTCTATGGAA
The DNA here is from genome assembly GCF_002162155.2 of Triticum dicoccoides. Classification (NCBI taxonomy): domain Eukaryota; kingdom Viridiplantae; phylum Streptophyta; class Magnoliopsida; order Poales; family Poaceae; genus Triticum; species Triticum dicoccoides. The sequence goes on along the minus strand of NC_041390.1, from coordinate 423,949,810 downwards.
ATGTTGTGAAAAATGCATACTTGATCACTTCTGTATACTACTATGTTCTGATTTGTAGTTTTTGGCTACCATACATGTGCATATCATTTGTTTTATTCATATTGTTACTTGATGATGATGAAATTTATCATATGTGCAATTTCAAATCTAAATATAAATTGCTCTAAATTTATCATACATGTCGTTGGCTTAAAACAAAATATAGTATTCTTGTTAGATTACATATAACATTCCTATTGGCTTTTGTGTTTTGAGCTTTTAATTCATTTGGCTAACCTCATACTCTTCTGTTTTGGGGAGAAATAATCAGGTCTTGCGCCCAAATTTTACAATCCTCGTGCTAACAAAGCAATAAAGGAAAACAAAAAGGTTGCTATCTTGTCCCTTATCGCTTGGCGGAACAATATTTTTGCATATATTTGTATAATCTGACTATTGGTTCAACTTTAAATAACACAGTGGTTGATGACAATAATAAGTCCCACAGAACTGGGCCGAATGGCATGCCACCGACTCAGACAGGTCTATTTATACGCGAGCCGACATGTGTGACGCATTTGAGTTACTCGTCTTCTTCGTATGATGAAGTGACAAACCATTCAGCTGTGATTTTTCCTACTAATAATGGTATGCTGACATCAATTGAGTACTTGGAGCGAGGAGAAAGTTCCAAAGGTAAGTCTATAAGGCGAAAGTTTGTGCTTATGTAATTTTGTTTACCCCCTTAATTAATTCATCGTAAAATACTATAGGGCAAAAGCGTGCACATGAAGCACTAAGATATGCTAGCCGTACCCCTGAACAAATCCAAGCAAGGCGAGAACGTGTGAGAGCACGTCGGCAAAATTTAACACCAAATGAGAAGGAAAGGATTAATGCATATAGAAGAGAGAAAAGACAACGCGTGACACTTGATGAGAGGAATGCAAGCCAGTGAGCACGTAGGCAAAGTTTGACGCTAGATGAGAGGCAACAAAGAAATGCACGCCAGCGAGCACGTAGGAAAAGCCTACCACCCGAAGAGCGGCAAGCACTCCTAGCTCAGCGTAAAGCAAGCTACGCAGCCAAACGAGATACCCTCTATAAGGATTCTGTCGCAATGCAGTGCCCTAAAGGTTCGTTGGTGGGACATCTATCATCAAGCTCTTATGTCTTTAGCTGCCCAAGTACGCTGGCGTGAACTTCTGCTATGGTTCAAGGTAATTCTCACATACACATTCGTTTATCTCACCAATTTTTTCAAAGGTTGAGCCGGTATTTTACACTATAATTGAAATAACAGGTAATCTTGAAAGCATACCTGAAGCGGTGGAAGAGGATCACATAGTTTTCACTAACACATGTATGCTTATGGTGTGGATGCCTTCTTTTCATTACTGATTATATTATAATTTTTTCAAAGGTTGAGCTGGTATATTACACTATCATTGAAATAACAGGTAATCTTGAAAGCATACCTGAAGCGGTGGAAGAGGATCACAGAGTTTTCACTAACACAGGTATGCTTATGGTGTGGATGCCTTCTTTTCATTACTGATTATATTATAACACACATTCAGAACCATCCTTATAATTAGAATGGACAATTCATTATTGGCTCCCAATGGCTTCATATATCTAGGTTCCCCAACAGAAAGCTTTGTTGCGGACGATAATCAGTCTGAAGAAGAAGATGATGAGTACTTCATATTTGCTGGCAGAGGTATTGCCATTTTCGTGGATGCCTTACTTCCCTACATGTATTGCACAAAAACTGCAAGACCTATATAACACTATTCATCTCATGTATATGTAGGCGATGATGAAGACTATGATGACATGATGGATGCATTTACAGCAGTTCCTGATCCATATGATCGTGTCTACGAGAATATACCTGTAAGTACTCACACGCTGGCACCTAAAACTGATTGCAAGCATTGTGGTGCAAAGAGGTTCCAGTATGAGACAAATGGATTTTGTTGCTGGTCTGGAAAAGTTAAGTTGGCACACTTAGAACCACCCTTGGAACTTGAAATGCTATACACAAGTTCAGATCCCAATGCCGTGCATTTTAGGGATAACATTCGATACTTCAATGGACACTTTTCATTCACTACCCTTGGAGTCAGTCTGGACAACAGATACACAAACATGAAGTCAGGAGTCTATACGTTTCAAGCTCACGGTTAGATTTACCACAACATCTTCTCATTTGGTCCAACTCAAGATGGGCCAAAGCATTTGGAACTCTACTTCTATGATGACGATCCCGGTTTACAACATAGGTTTCGACGCTCCCCAAACCTAGACTGAGATGTCATTCGAAGGCTTGTTGACATCCTGAAGCATAATCCTTATTCTGAAACATTCAGGAATCTAGGTGGAGTCGATGACCTTGAGGAATACCGTATTGAACTGAACACCGACATGAGGTTGGACCAATGGAGGTATAATGTGCCTATATCATCAGAGGTTGCAGCTATTTGGGTTGAGGGTAGTGAACTCTGTAAGTACTTTGAGCGTAGCATAGTATTGTTCGGCAACGACAACAAGAGATATAGCATCCAACCATATTATGGATGTTATGATCCGTTGTCTTACCCTTTATTCTTCCCAAGAGGGGAGATTGGTTGGCATCCTGAAATCCCAAAGAATGGTGTCAGCTTGAATGAGATGCTTCAGTCCCGTCGCAGTGGTCGACAGAGTCTAGGTAATTCATATAATGAAAATAACATGTGTTAATGTTGTTTATCCTCATTGTACTTACTTTTCCTTATTCCCAATATTGTCCTTTTGTTATCTCTCATTTTATAGGTTCATATACAAATAGTCGATTATGCGTCTCCGTTAGAGACTACTATTGCTACAAATTTCAAATGTGTCATGGTGTATTTAACACCATGCTATACGGTAAACGACTATTCCAACAATATGTGGTTGATATGTACATCAAGGTTGAAAGCTCAAGATTGGACTATATAAAAAACACCAGAAACAAATACGTGCTGATCTATACCAAGGTGTTGTCGATAGCCTTCAAGCTGGGGAAAACCGTGCGGATGAAGTGGGCAAACGGACTATAGTTCCTTCATCATTTATTGGGGGAAGAAGAGATAGGAGACGAAGATACCTTGATGCCATGGCCTTGGTGCAAAAGTATGGGAAGCCAGATATTTTTTAACCATGACTTTCAACCCTAATTGGGATGAAATAATTAGTGAGCTAGAGCCTGGACAAACCCCACAGGATCGTCCTGATCTTATTGTAGAGTATTTCGAGCAAAGTTGGAAGACCTCAAGATACAACTTTTTAAAAGGCACATTCTTGGTAAGGTAGCAGCATATGTGTATGTAGTTGAGTTCCAGAAAAGAGGTCTACCACATGCTCATTTCCTCCTAATCATGGAGGGGAGGTACAAGCTAACATGCCCGGAACAATATGACTGTCTCATATCTGCTGAATTGCTAGACAAATCCAAGTATCCTGAGTTGTACAAAATGGTCGTGAAGCACATGATGCATGGTCCGTGTGGAGTCCTAAACCCCAAGAACGTGTGCATGCAGAAAGGTAGCTGCAAGAACTATTATCCACGACCATTTAATGTGTCAACCCTTTAGGGAAAGGACTCATATCCCATATATAGGAGGAGAGATGATGGACGCCGTGCAAAGGTACGTGGCCAAGAGTTAGACAATAGGTGGGTTGTTCCATATAATCCTTACCTACTAAGAAGGTATAATTGCCACATCAATGTCGAGGTTTGCTCAAGCATAAAAGCTGTAAAGTACCTCTTTAAATACATACATAAGGGGCATGATCGAGCATATGTTTCTATCGATGAGGTGGATAGTGATAGGAACATTGATGAGATAAAGAAATACCGAGATTCCAGGTGGGTTACTCCACCAGAAGCATTATGGAGGATATATGGTTTTGACCTTAGTCAGATATTTCCATCTGTTAGACAACTCCAACTCCACCTCCCTAATATGCACATGGTGTCGTTTCCAGCGGGTGCAAATCTGAATGATGTCCTCTCTCAAGAAGGAGCTTCGAAGACCATGCTAACTGAGTATTTTGAGGCAAACAAGAAATATGAGTTTGCTCGAGGAATTTTATATAAGGATTTCCCATCTTATTTTGTTTGGATGTCAGGTGGAAAGTATTGGAAAAGGAGGGATGAACGCACACAGATTGGGAGAATTGTGTCTGCACATCCAGTTGAAGGGGAGAGGTATTATCTTAGAGTGCTTCTAAACCATGTCACAGGTGCTACATCCTTCCAAGACCTTAGAACAGTGAATGGTATTGTTTACTCGACATTCCGTGAAGCTGCTGAAAGGAGGGGTCTTATCGAGTCAGATAATACTATCAACGAGTGTCTTGATGAGGCTAAGGTTTTTCATATGCCATCTTCCCTTCGGAGGCTATTTGACACTATATTGGTCTTTTGTGAACCCAGCAATGTGCATGGCCTATGGGACAAACACATGGAAGCTATGACAGAAGACTATCGACTAACACAAATGTGCCCCCATGCCGTTGAGCAGATGGCGTTATTAGATATAAAGAATATGCTTGAATCGATGTGTAAGGACATATCATCACTCCCTCTCCCAAAAATTGACAAGTCATATGATGCCTCGGATAATGAGGCTAGGGAGATCATAGAGGAGTCCACGATAGAGGTGGACCCAGAACACCTTGGCTTGTCATCTTTCCTAAACCCAGAACAGAGATATGCATATGATGAGATACTTGCGACTATCAATAGTGGCCAAGGAGGTGTGTTCTTTGTTGATGGACCCGGAGGCACGGGAAAGACTTATCTGTACAAAGCACGACTTGCAAAAGTACGTGCCGAGGGTAAAATAGCTATTGCAACAGCGACATCAGGCGTTGCTGCATCCATCTTGCCTGGAGGGAGGACTGCACACTCAAGGTTTAAAATACCATTGAACACTGAAGACGGTGGGGTCTGCAGTTTCACCAAGCAAAGTGGGACAGCTAAGCTTCTTATGAGGGTGTCCCTCATAATTTGGGACGAGGTCTCCATGACAAAGCGGCAGGCGGTCGAGGCCCTTGACAATAGCATGAGGGACATCATGGCTCGACCTGACCTGCCGTTTGGTGGAAAGACAATTGTGTTTGGGGGAGACTTCAGACAAGTGCTTCCTGTTGTTCGTAAGGGAACAAGGTCCCAAATAACTAACGCGACGCTGCGTAAGTCTTACCTTTGGGAGAATACGAGACAACTAAGACTTGTGCGTAATATGAGGGCTCAGAGAGATCCATGGTTTGCTGATTACCTTCTTCGTGTTGGGAATGGCACTCAGGATACCGTGGATGATGATTACATACAACTTCCAGATGAGATTTGTGTACCATACACCAGCGATGCCACTGATATTGATAAGCTTATTGAAAGTGTTTTCCAGATGACCCTAGAAGAAAACCTCTTGGATCCAAATTACATAACGTCCCGAGCAATTTTGTCAACTCGGAATGAGTACGTTGACAAGATTAACATGAAAATGATTGAGAGGTTTCCTGGGAAGGAAATGATATACTACAGTTTTGATCACGCGGAGGATGATCCACACAACTACTACCCTGCAGAATTCTTGAATTCATTAACACCTAATGGGCTACCTCCCCATATCCTAAAGCTGAAAATTAATTGCCCTATTATATTGTTACGCAACATTGACCCAGCGAGCGGTTTGTGCAATGGGACGAGGTTGATTGTCCAAGGATTCATGAGGAATGCAATAGATGCTGAGATTGTGTTGGGCCAGCGTGCTGGTAAGAGGGTGTTCCTTCCTCGAATTCCTCTTTGCCCATCAGACGATGAGATGTTTCCATGTAGGTTCAAGAGGAAGCAGTTTCCAGTTAGACTTAGCTTTGCTATGACCATTAACAAGGCACAAGGACAAACTATACCAAATGTTGGTGTATACCTCCCTGAACCGGTATTTTCACACGAGCAGCTCTATGTTGCTCTTTCTAGAGCTACATCTGGAAGTAATATGAAGATTCTTACTGTACCGGATAAAAAAAGGAAGGCCATTCCAACCCCACTGCAAATATTACAAAGAACATAGTCTACAAAGAAGTTCTCAGCATGTAGTCCAAGGTATAAATCACTCAAGTACAATTTGGTTGCCGTAAAAATTATATCTATCTAACTAGGGTCATGTGGAGGATTTACGGAAAGACAACTTAGATACTTGCTTTAGTGTTCATGATTTTTTGTAACAACAATTATATGTGTGTTTGAATTGTTTTTAGTAGTTTCCTTTGTTACTCCCTTTGTTAAAAATAATAATAATAATTCAAACAATGCCGACAGCAGGTTGCTTTGTCATCAACACATTTCATTTGGTTGGTAGCTCCACATCCAATTTTTAGGGCACACCCTGAATATTTGTTTCCTTTCTGTCTGTTATTGGCATTTTGTTTTTCTTCGCAGAAACCTGGTTGATGTAAGAAAGTTACAAGTATTCCAATACTAATATTTTTGTATCTACATGCATGTGCACTCACCCCTTCTAAATACATATGATTCAAAAACATCTTTTACTTAACAATGTGTTTCTTTGCTTTCGTACAAAATGTACAAGTGTTGTTCAATGTTTTTTCCTTTGCCTAAATATACTACAGAGTACATACCCTCTACAAGCTCCTTGTTTTTTCGTTTGTCTAAATATACTACAGACCATTATATATATGCAGTACTGATTACCTGATTTTCTTTTAGGTGAGAAGATGGATGAAGCCAGAGCTCGAGGGCCAACATTGTTAGCATAGATGGTTTTGAGCAAACGACTAAAAGAAGGTCCTGGGGATCCAAACAATGTAGTTTTGTGTGTTTGTCAGTTCCTAACATCTTGAGCAACCTTGCAGAAAGGAGCTCTTTGAGGACTGTTGTGACATAGATCCAGCAAGCTGGTGATGGTGGTGCAGGAAGTGTATGGGCGTCGACATGGCTGAAACCCCATGGTCATGAGACTAGCGATGTAGTCGTCGTCGTCCTTTTTGTGCTCTCCTGTGTTGGTCTATTTTGGGATTCTGTGTACAATATCTTTTTTTTTCTGTATGAGAGTTAACTGCAGTTTGTCAGGTTACTGGTTGACGATGCTCTTGTTCATGTTACCAAGGATGATGTGGGGAGTAGTTGTTTACGCACGTTGGGTTTGGGTGGCTAATGCTCAGCCCGTATGGTGTGTGTATGTGCGTGTGTGTATTGGGTTTGGGTGGCTAATGCCTAGCCCGTATGGTGTGTGTATGTGCGTGTGTGTAATACTGAAAAATTCTATATTGTTTGCATTTACTATTCATTTGGATATATGTAAGCTCGGGAACATAATTGAATATTTGGAAAAGCATATTGATAACATACATGGGATGACCCGACATACGTCAATCTGAACACATGCATAGTTATTCCGTGCAACGCACGGGCATCTTACTAGTATCAGAAATGCTACAGAGCTCCCACTCACTTTCTTGTAAATACAGTCTTCTCCAAAAGTCTGTATAAAACCATATGCTTTGATCACACTATCAAAACGTTTATTCCAACTCCGAGAGGCTTGCACCAGTCCATAAATGGATCGCTGGAGCTTGCACACTTTGTTAGCTCCCTTTGGATCGACAAAACCTTCCGATTGCATCATATACAACTATTCTCCCAGAAATCCATTCAGGAATGCAGTTTTGACATCCATTTGCCAAATTTCATAATCATAAAATGCAACAATTGCTAACATGATTCGGACAGACTTAAGCATCGCTACAGGTGAGAAAGTCTCATCGTAGTCAATCCCTTGAACTTGTCGAAAACCTTTTGCAACAAGTCTAGCTTTATAGACAGTAACATTACCATCAGCGTCAATCTTCTTCTTGAAGATCCATTTATTTTCAATGGCTTGCCGATCAACGGGCAAGTCAACCAAAGTCCACACTTTGTTCTCATACATGGATCCCATCTCAGATTTCATGGCCTCGAGCCATTTTGCGGAATCTGGGCTCACCATCGCTTCCTCATAGTTCGTAGGTTCGTCCTGGTCTAGCAACATAACCTCCAGGACAGGATTACTACACCACTCTAGTGCGGATCTTACTCTGGTTGACCTACGTGGTTTAGTAACAAATTGATCTGAAGTTTCATGATCATCATCATTAACTTTCTCACTAATTGGTGTAGGTGTCACAGGAACCGGTTTCTGTGATGAACTACTTTCCAATAGGGGAGCAGGTACAGTTACCTCATCAAGTTCTACTTTCCTCCCACTCACTTCTTTCGAATGAAACTCCTTCTCTAGAAAGTTTCCGAATTTAGCAACAAAAGTCTTGCCTTCGGATCTGTGATAGAAGGTGTATCCAATAGTTTCCTATCCTATGAAGACACATTTCTCCAATTTGGGTTCGAGCTTATCAGGTTGAAGCTTTTTCACATAAGCATCGCAGCCCCAAACTTTAAGAAATGACAACTTTGGTTTCTTGCCAAACCATAGTTCATAAGGCGTCGTCTCAACGGATTTCGATGGTGCCCTATTTAACGTGAATGCGGCCATCTCTAAAGCATAACCCCAAAACGATAGCAGTAAATCAGTAAGAGACATCATAGATCACACCATATCTAGTAAAGTACGATTACGACGTTCAGACACACCATTACGCTGTGGTGTTCCGGGTGGCGTGAGTTGCAAAACTATTCCACATTGTTTCAAATGTACACCAAACTCGTAACTCAAATATTCTCCTCCATGATCAGATCGTAGAAACTTTATTTTCTTGTTATGATGATTTTCAATGTTAGGACCCCGACTCGATGTCACATTGATCTAGCCGGTAACACCTCATATCACTTTGCGGCCTCACGCACGGTATCCCCACGGGTATCGCCTTACCTTTGCCCGGGACCGTTTGCGCCTTTTGGCTCACGTATATGATAGTGTCGCTAGCATCCATATGATAAGGAGCCCGGGCTGACATGACTAGTCGTAAACCCAAAGTGGCACAGACTTACAGGGACAGGCATCCATGACCCAGCTTCGAACGTGTCGGTCATCAGCAAGTGGGTCCGGGCTGTAGCACTGGGCTAGCAGGACTCCGGTAAACCGGGCTGTAGTGGGCTAACAGGACTCCGGTACTCAATGCGTGACATTTCCCCGAAGGGACAGACACCGGAACGAAGAAGGACACATGCCGGCCAGCCTAAGTGTTCCAGAGCAGTAGCAAGCTACCATGGCTCAGCGGTAACTAGGAGACATTTCCCGGTAAGAGAGGCTACTAAAGATAAACAACTAGATAGTCAGATCCCACACATACCAAGCATTTCAATCATACACACAATATGCTCGATATGTGCAAATACAACGAAGCATCACAACATGACTCTACGACACAAGTACTTTATTTAAGGCTCGGGGAGCCATACATAACATACACAAAGGTACGGGTCTCACGACCCAGCATTCAAGTCATACAGTCATACAAACCAGCAGCGGAAGTAACTTGTCTGAGTACAGACAACAAGTAAAATAAAAGAGGCTTGGGAAGCCTAGCTATACTACGTGGTCCTTCACAAGCTCAGGATCACCACCTGGACCTTTAGCCTACTCGTTGATGTCAACGTCTACATAGAACCCATCAGAAGGGGTTGCAGCGTCTTCTGTAAAAATGTAAATTATAGCAACATGAGTACAAAGGTACTCAGCAAGACTTACATCAGATCCTACATACATGCATATTATCAAGAAGGGTTGGTGGAGTCATTGCAGCAAGCCAGCTTTGACTCTTGGCTAGACTATCCTACGATACTTCAACTTGAAATGGTTTTGCGCACACGAGTCCACTACTCACCACTTCAATACACTACCGAGGATCCGCCTCCGTCTTCCTACGGAAGAGCCATCCTCGGCACTCACACTTATCTTGAGGCTTTTAGTAGTTTCCATTTACTTGTCTATGAACTGTATAGGCAACCAAGTAGTCCTTTACTGCGGACGCGGCTATTCGAATAGATCATGATAACCCTGCAGGGGTGTACTTCTTCATACATGTTTCCACCACTTAGCGTCTGCACACGACATGTGCTCGGCAGACTTCAAGCGAAAGCCGATGTGGGTGTAGACCACGACCTACCTAAACACTTAAGCCTCTAGTCCAGGTTTATCGCCTATCCAGGTTCCATCCGCAGGGAGTCCGGCCGAGGTTTCCCATACGGCCCCGAACGATGTGAACAGGGTTCCCGAGATACCTAACGGGTATTCGGTACACCGTGCCACGTACCTACCGTATCACAGCCCACCCCTACGGTCAGCGCTGTCCACGGCCTCCAGTAGGCTACAAACACCAGAAACTACTTGCAACTCCTGGACAGAGAGCTAGGGTGAATAAGAAGTCGAGCGGGGTCATATTTCAGGGCCCAATGCATGGTAGTAGCTGTATCTTAAATCACACATACAGATCTCAGTGCTTAAGGTCGGCTTCAATGAAACAACCCACCATGTACTCCTACATGGCCTCTCATCGATACCTTTACCAAATCGTGTTCACCACACCACTCTCATTACCGACATAATCATTTCACTCTAGCCCATCACCCAGATGAACCAGACCTGACACGACTCTAAGCATAGCAGGCATAGCAAGGTAGGAACAACACATACATATGGCTCATACAACTCCTACACATGCTAGTGGGTTTCATCTAGTTACTGTGGCAATGACAGGTCATGCAGAGGAAATGGGTTCAACTACCGTAGCACACAGCAGTTTGAAACGAGTTGTCTTAATGCAGTAAAAGAGAGCAGGAGCGAGAACATGGGATTGTATCGATATGATCAAATGGTTGGTTGCTTGCCTGATGGTTCGATGCACTGATACGGTTCTTCGTTAGGGTAATCACGGTACTCATCGGAGGCAGAACCTGTCGCAAAGGACACCGATACACAACCATCACCAAATAATGTGCAACAATATGATGCATGCATGAAACATGGCAATATGAGTGTGTTGGGCTAATGCAACTAAGACCAGAAGGGTTTGAACCAATTTGAATCAAAGATTCAAATTTCAAACTCAAACATGGCCTTTTAAAGTGCTTTTCCTTGTTCTGCTTTAAACATCAATTTAACTTGTTTTATCATGCATGAAAATAGTACAGATGGATAGATTGGATTTTTCTGATCATTTTTCATATATAATTTGTCTGATTTGGAGTTACAGAATAAAAGTTATGAATTTTTGAAGTTTAAATTATATTCTGGAATTTCCTGATTTAATTTAAATCCAGAAATATATATATTGCGCCAGCATGACGTCAGCACGACGTCAGCGGTCAACTGCGGCTGGCTGGGGTCAAACCTGACGTGTGGGGTCCACACGTCAGTGACAGGGGGGTTTAACAGAGGTTAGTTTAATCCTAATTAAGAATTAGTGGCGCTGGGGCCCACTGGTCAGTGTCAGGGGGGTTAACTAACAGTGATTAGCACTAAGCTAACCACCTGGCCGACGGGGCCCACGCGTCAGTGACTCTGGGGGGGTCAAACCCAGGTTGAACAAGTCAAACCCGCCGGCGGTTAGTCGCCGGCGAGGTCCGCGGCGTACATGTGCCCCGGGTTTCCTCTGTGGTGCTCCAAACGGCATGCGGCTAGGTGCGTTGGAAAACTAGCTCGATGGCGCGTCGGGCGGTGGCCGTGGCTGGGCCTGGGGTGGCCGGAGTCGACGGCGGCGAGCTCGGCTGCGGCCGCCGGGGTTCGGTCGTGCACGGAAACGTGGTTGGAGCTCGAAGGCGAGCGAAGCAAGGCGCTAGGGATGCTCTACGGGGCCTTACGAACTTGTTGGACTCGTCGGGGTGACCAAATGGTCACCGGAGCTGCGTCGACGGCAAGCTCGGCGACGGCGGAGGTTCGGCCGTGGTGGGAAACGGAGTTACGGCGCGGGAACGAGGGGGAGAAGAGAGGGAAGCAGTGGCGGAGCTCACCGCGGTTGCAGCGGGCGTCGAAGCGGGCTCGGGGACGCACTGGAGACGGCGAATCGACGGCGATGGTGGTCGGAGCCCGAGGAGGAAGACGATGGTGACGGCGGCTCCACAGGGCGTCCGGCGTCTTGTGGCTTGACGGAGAGCTTCAGGGCGAGGGGGCGGAGCTCCTGCGCGAGTCGGGAAGGCGAGGGGAGGCCGGTGGCGGCGGCTATGGCGAACGGCAGCGATGGGTGCGTTCGGACACGGG
>NC_041390.1:423868237-423935701 GCF_002162155.2 Triticum dicoccoides | reverse complement strand
GAAAGTCATAGCCTTATGTTTTCGGTCATATTGACTCTTTTGACGAGATTGGGCTGTTTTCAACTTTTCACGAACGATGCGAACTTGTTCTTCTGCTTCCTGAATCATATCCGGGCCAAAGAATTGTCTTTCCCCGGTCTCTGACCAGTTAAGGGGTGTTCGACACCGTCGTCCATAGAGAACTTCAAAAGGGGCTTTACCCAAGCTAGATTGATAGCTGTTGTTGTAAGCGAATTCGGCAAATGGAAGGCACTTCTCCCAGTCCATTCCGAATGAGATAACAGAGGCTCGAAGCATGTCTTCTAGAATCTGGTTGACGCGTTCCACTTGACCACTCGACTGAGGGTGGAAGGCGGTGCTAAAGGAGAGACGGGTTCCCATAGCATTTTGGAAACTTTCCCAAAATCGAGAGGTGAAAAGGCTTCCCCGATCCGAGTTAATTTCCAAAGGAACACCATGGAGGGACACTATTCGGGAGATGTATAAATCTGCCAGCTGACTAGCGGTTATACTCTCACGAACAGGTAAGAAATGGGCTACTTTGGAAAGACGATCGACAACGATGAAAATAGCATTATTCCCTCTCTTGGTCCTGGGAAAACCGGTAATGAAATCCATACCAATTTTATCCCATTTCCATTCAGGAATAGCTAAGGGTTGAAGGGTGCCAGCAGGCCGTTGATGCTCTGCTTTTACACGACGACATACGTCGCAATTTGCAATATACTGAGCAATCTCTCTCTTCATCCTAGTCCACCAGAACCTCTGGCGTAGGTCCTGATACATCTTAGTACTACCGGGATGAATGGTGAGAGGAGATTCATGAGCCTCCTTAAGGATCAACTGCCGTAGATGCTGGTTCTTGGGAACCACTAGACGGTTCTCAAAGTACACAACACCATGATCATTTGTGGAGAAACAACTAGCACCTCCGCTAGCAATGTTCTCTTTGATTTTAGATATTCCCTTATCTCGCTTTTGGGCAGCGATGATTTGATCCGTAAGAGTAGGTTTTGCTACCAAGGTGGAAAGAAAACCTTGAGGAACAATGTGAAGGTTAAGCTTCCGAAATTCCTCATGGAGAAGCGGTTGACTTTGTTGTAACATCAGGTTGTTACAATAAGATTTACGACTTAGCGCATCAGCGATGACGTTGGCTTTCCCTGGGGTGTAAGTTATTCCTAAATCGAAGTCTGTGATCAACTCAACCCAACGTCTTTGCCTGAGATTCAGATCCGGTTGGGTGAAAATGTACTTCAGACTTTGGTGATCAGTGAATATTTCGCAACGGTTACCGAGGAGGTAATGTCGCCAGGTCTTGAGTGCATAGACTACGGCTGCAAGCTCTAGATCATGAGTAGGATAATTCTCCTCATGTGGGTGCAATTGCCGTGAAGCGTAGGCAATTACGTGTCGATCTTGCATGAGAATGCAACCTAGTCCTTGTCGCGAGGCGTCGCAGTAGATAACAAAGTCCTTGGAGAAGTCTGGCGGTACCAGTACGGGAGCAGAGGTCAGGCGTCTTTTCAGTTCCTGAAAGTTGTGCTCACATTGTGGAGTCCATTCGAACTTCTTATCTTTCTTGAGGAGTTCGGTTAGAGGTTTGGCAACTTTGGAGAAGTTCTCGACAAAGCGACGACAATAGCTCGCTAAGCCCAGAAAACTCCGAACTTGCTTGACCGATTCAGGTGGAGTCCAATTAAGGACGTCTTGAACTCGCTCAGGGTTAACAGCAATACCTTTACCAGATATTACATGACCCAGATAGGTCACTTCTGACAACCAGAATTCACATTTAGAAAATTTGGCATAAAGGCGATGCTCTCGAAGTTTCTTCAACACTAGCCTTAGATGTTCGGCATGTTCCTCCTCGTTCTTGGAGTAGATGAGTATATCGTCGAGGTAAACCACGACGAATTTATCCAAATACTCCATGAAGATTGAGTTCATTAACCGAGAAAAAGTGGCTGGAGCATTGGTTAAACCGAAGGACATGACGGTGTACTCGTATTGGCCATAACGAGTAACAAAGGCCGTTTTAGGAATGTCCCCGTTTCTAATTTTGATTTGATGGTAGCCCAACCTCAAATCCATCTTGGAGAAGACTGAGGATCCAGCGAGCTGATCATACAGGTCGTTGATCCTGGGAAGCGGATATTTGTTCTTGATTGTGACCAAATTGACAGGTCGGTAATCTACAACCATCCGGTCCGTACCATCCTTCTTCTTGACGAATAGGACGGGGCAAGCCCACGGAGATGAACTAGGGCGGATGAAACCCTTTTTCAAGGACTCATCGAGTTGTTTCTTAAGCTCGGCTAGTTCTAGTGGTGCCATCTTATAAGGTCTTCTAGCAATCGGAACGGTTCCTGGGATGAGGTCTATTACGAACTCAACATCCCTGTCAGGTGGAACACCTGGCAATTCCTCTGGGAAGACATCCGGGAAGTCACGGACTACCGAAACGTCCTCAAGGTCTGGCAAAGGGCTGGCGTTAAGAGAATATAATTGTCGCTTGGCTAGTCGGGTTAAGACATTGACTATCTTGCCCGAAGGGTGAGTGAGTTGAACAGTCCTAGAGAAGCAATCAATTTTGGCATGATGAGCTGACATCCAGTCCATACCCAAAATGATATTAATATCTGAAAATTTAAGGGCTATCAACGATGCAAGGAAAACAAGTCTGTCGACTTGGATTTCATTTCCATAACTTACCCTAGAGGTCTGCCATCTAGAACCAGGAGTAGAAATTTCCATAGTGGATGGCATGTCACAGAATGCGGTGTTATGCAAACGAGCATAGTTTTCAGATATAAATGAATGGGAGGCTCCTGTATCGAAAAGAACAGATGCCGGGTGGCAATTAACAAGAAGCGTACCGAGAACGACGTTGGGAACCTCTTGAGCTTCTTCGGCAGAGATATAGTTGACATGGCCACGTGAGGCGGTGGCCGGCTTGGCGTGGAACACTTTCCCTGTCGGCTTGCCACGGCCAACAGCTTTAGCAGATTAGTTGGGGTTGGTCTGGGGACACTCACGCATATAGTGACCAGATTCCCCACACTTGAAACAGGTCACGGAGCTGGTACGTGGAGGAACATTGTTGGTAGGACCACCATAGGGCTTGGCTGGTGCAGACTGTTGAACGGGGCGAGGCGCCTGGAAAGATGGCCTCGGTGTGAACCTGGGTGGCAGGGCGGTGTTGGGCACCCACACGCGGCGCTTCTGAGGACCAGCACCGGATGAGGAGCCCATGTCACGGCCATGCTTGCGTGTTGCATCATAATCAGTCTAACCAGTTTCAGCACTGATGGCCTTGTTAACAAGTTTCTGAAAGGATGTGCACTCATGCAGACGGAGGTCGCGGCGAAGCTCAGGACTAAGTCCCTTACGGAACCTTGCTTGCTTCTTGGCATCAGTAGAGACTTCCTCAGTTGCATATCGTGCGAGGTTACCAAACTCCCTGCTGTAAGCATCCACAGAGAGTCGGCCTTGGGTGAAATTGCAAAATTCCTCACGTTTACGGTCCATGAGACCCTCCGGAATGTGATGTTCATGGAAAGCCTCGCTGAATTCAGCCCAAGTAGTGACATGGCCCGCTGGGCGCATAGCTCCATAATTCTCCCACCATAGACTGGCGGGGCCTTCAAGATGATATGCAGCAAAGGTGACCTTGTCAGCCTCCGCTACCAGCGCGGAACGCAGTTTGTGAGAGATATTGCGAAGCCAGTCATCAGCGTCGAGAGGCTCGACGGAGTGGTGGAACGTGGGTGGATGTAATTTGATAAAATCACTGAGTGACACCACGTTAGTCCTCTGATGGTGTGCCGTGTTCTGTTCAATACGCTCCAACAAACGGTTGGTCTCCCGCTTGTTTCTCTCAGCTTCCATCATAACCTCGGCTAGGGAAGGAGGATGAGGCAGATTTGCATCCCTAACTTCACTGCCTTCGGCCTACTCTTGAGGAGCAGGGTTAGTGCGCGTGTTGACCATCCTAGGTAAACAAGACAATGATTTAGTCAGGATGATAAAATTCCGACATGGGATATAAAATGTAAGGAATAACTCGAAATGCGAGATGATCATCCGTATGACATGGTAAATACAGAAACTGCTTCTTTATTCCATCGTCATACACACCATACAGGGTTTAGTACAAGACCAAACAAAGTACTATTACGGTGAAAAGAGGATTACATCTCATCGGAGGCATCCCAAGCTCCTATACATTATTTTTCTACATCTCCGGAAAGAGTACAAACTAGGTCATATCCCACGAGTCACGCGGGACGATAGACGACACAGCTAGTGCGAACTAGTGATACTACCACTAACTCAGACCGATCCGTAGTAGTCCTCGTAGAAGTCACCTCCATAGCCTGGAAGCTCAACATGATCATCCGGAAACAGACGATCTCGCGGAGCTTGTGGACCATAGGGACTAGGATGAGGTCTTGGACCAACAGACGGTGGCCTGCGGGGACCGCGAGGTGGGGTGATGCCTCCTACATCACGCCAACCCATCACGTCTGGCAGAGCAGATCTCACAGGATAGAGATCGCGCATATCCGAATATCCAGCTTGCACTGCCGGTGCGAACCGAGTCAATGTGGCCCAGTGGTCAGCACGGGTATTGAAGAGCTCTAGCCTCAAGGCCCGATTTTCAAGGTCCTTATCCTCGAGCATCTCAGCAGTGGTGCGAGTCCGTGAATCCTCCTGGGTGGGGTCAGCATAGATAGCCTGGAGATACCCTTGTGCTCCTGGAAGTGATCCTGGCATATACCGGAAATCAGAGTCCCGAAATAGACCAGACCTGACTCGCATGATGGTCATCATAGAGTAGGCGGCGTCCTGCACAGCCATCTCAATAGTAACCCCGAGTCCATAGGAGCAGTGAAGGGGCTCGGTGGACCCAGGATAAGATGGAAATATCCTGACAGTGCAGAGATACTGGCTTTGATTAAAGTCTCGGAATTGCTCTTCGACCGTGTACTCAGGATACCAGCGGTATCCAGCCTCAGTCATTACCCTGACCAACATGGCAGTATGGCCGGGTACATCTAGGCATCGAGTCAGGCGAACCACTTGATTGAGGTCGCGAGTGGCCATCTGAAAGCACAGTCATAAT
Source organism: Triticum dicoccoides (assembly GCF_002162155.2). NCBI lineage: Eukaryota > Viridiplantae > Streptophyta > Magnoliopsida > Poales > Poaceae > Triticum > Triticum dicoccoides. Next base: position 423,930,573 of record NC_041390.1, on the reverse strand, counting down.
GCAAAGGCATTAGAATTTCTAACAAAATTTCGGCAGCATAACAGCTGTAAATGCTCAAGAAGGATTTTGAGACATTTGACAAAGAATTTCATACACACTCAACATCATCATATCAAGTTCTGAGTCCATCCTAGCAACATAATGTGGTAATAGGATTGAACTAGGCTTGTATCCATCAAACCTATAAGGTACTACTGATTAGTAACATGTGATCCTGATAGAGAGAATAGATCCTAATTCCTTAACCCCCGGTGGAAGAATGGACTGACTCAGATCAGGATGTCATTAGATAAAGGAGTAAAAGAGCCTTACGTTCCAACCCACAAACAATTCCCCTACATATAACTAAAGAATTTCTAGACTCAACATCGACCAGTTTGGCTTGAAGAACCTACAGGTAGTCCGGCTCTGATGCCAACGCTGTCAGGACCCCGACTCGATGTCACATTGATCTAGCCGGTAACACCTCATATCACTTTGCGGCCTCACGCACGGTATCCCCACGGGTATCGCCTTACCTTTGCCCGGGACCGTTTGCGCCTTTTGGCTCACGTATATGATAGTGTCGCTAGCATCCATATGATAAGGAGCCCGGGCTGACATGACTAGTCGTAAACCCAAAGTGGCACAGACTTACAGGGACAGGCATCCATGACCCAGCTTCGAACGTGTCGGTCATCAGCAAGTGGGTCCGGGCTGTAGCACTGGGCTAGCAGGACTCCGGTAAACCGGGCTGTAGCGGGCTAACAGGACTCCGGTACTCAATGCGTGACATTTCCCCGAAGGGACAGACACAGGAACGAAGAAGGACACATGCCGGCCAGCCTAAGTGTTCCAGAGCAGTAGCAAGCTACCATGGCTCAGCGGTAACACTAGGAGACATTTCCCAGTAAGAGAGGCTACTAAAGATAAACAACTAGATAGTCAGATACCACACATACCAAGCATTTCAATCATACACACAATATGCTCGATATGTGCAAATACAACGAAGCATCACAACATGACTCTACGACACAAGTACTTTATTTAAGGCTCGGGGAGCCATACATAACATACACAAAGGTACGGGTCTCACGACCCAGCATTCAAGTCATACAGTCATAAAAACCAGCAGCGGAAGTAACTTGTCTGAGTACAGACAACTAGTAAAATAAAAGAGGCTTGGGAAGCCTAGCTATACTACGTGGTCCTTCACAAGCTCAGGATCACCACCTGGGCCTTTAGCCTACTCGTTGATGTCAACATCTACATAGAACCCATCAGAAGGGGTTGCAGCGTCTTCTGTAAAAATGTAAATTATAGCAACATGAGTACAAAGGTACTCAGCAAGACTTATATCAGATCCTACATACATGCATATTATCAAGAAGGGTTGGTGGAGTTATTGCAGCAAGCCAGCTTTGACTCTTGGCTAGACTATCCTACGATACTTCAACTTGAAATGGTTTTGCGCACACGAGTCCACTACTCACCACTTCAATACACTACCGAGGATCCGCCTCCGTCTTCCTACGGAAGAGCCATCCTCGGCACTCACACTTATCTTGAGGCTTTTAGTAGTTTCCATTTACTTGTCTATGAACTGTATAGGCAACCAAGTAGTCCTTTACCGCGGACGCGGCTATTCGAATAGATCATGATAACCCTGCAGGGGTGTACTTCTTCATACATGTTTCCACCACTTAGCGTCTGCACACGACATGTGCTCGGCAGACTTCAAGCGAAAGCCGACGTGGGTGTAGACCACGACCTACCTAAACACTTAAGCCACTAGTCCAGGTTTATCGCCTATCCAGGTTCCATCCGCAGGGAGTCCGGCCGAGGTTTCCCATACGGCCCCGAACGATGTGAACAGGGTTCCCGAGATACCTAACGGGTATTCGGTACACCCGGCCACGTACCTACCGCATCACAGCCCACCCCTACGGTCAGCGCTGTCCACGGCCTCCAGTAGACTACAAACACCAGAAACTACTTGCAACTCCTGGACAGAGAGCTAGGGTGAATAAGAAGTCGAGCGGGGTCATATTTCAGGGCCCAATGCATGGTAGTAGCTGTATCTTAAATCACACATATAGATCTCAGTGCTTAAGGTCGGCTTCAATGAAACAACCCACCATGTACTCCTACATGGCCTCTCATTGATACCTTTACCAAATCGTGTTCACCACACCACTCTCATTACCGACATAATCATTTCACTCTAGCCCATCACCCAGATGAACCAGACCTGACACGACTCTAAGCATAGCAGGCATAGCAAGGTAGGAACAACACATACATATGGCTCAATCAACTCCTACACATGCTAGTGGGTTTCATCTAGTTACTGTGGCAATGACAGGTCATGCAGAGGAAATGGGTTCAACTACCGTAGCACACAGCAGTTTGAATCGTGTTGTCTTAATGCAGTAAAAGAGAGCAGGAGCGAGAACATGGGATTGTATCGATATGATCAAATGGTTGGTTGCTTGCCTGATGGTTCGATGCACGGATACGGTTCTTCGTTAGGGTAGTCACGGTACTCCTCGGGGACAGATCCTGTCGTAAAGGATAACGATACACAGGCATCACCAAACAATGTGCAACAATATGATGCATGCATGAAACATGGCAATATGAGTGTGTTGGGCTAATGCAACTAAAGCTACCAACGCTGTCAGGACCCCGACTCGATGTCACATCGATCTAGCTGGTAACACCTCATATCACTTTGCGGCCTCACGCACGGTATCCCCACGGGTGTCGTCTTACCTTTTCCCGGGACCGTTTGCGCCTTTTGGCTCGCGTATATGAAAGTGTCGCTAGCATCCATATGATAAAGAGCCCGGGCTGACATGACTAGTCGTAAACCCAAAGTGGCACAGACTTACAGGGACAGGCATCCATGACCCAGCTTCGAACGTGTCGGTCATCAGCAGGTGGGTCCGGGCTGTAGCACTGGGCTAGCAGGACTCCGGTAAACCGGGCTGTAGCGGGCTAACAGGACTCCGGTACTCAAAGCGTGACATTTCCCCGAAGGGACAGACACAGGAACGAAGAAGGACACATGCCGGCCAGCCTAAGTGTTCCAGAGCAGTAGCAAGCTACCATGGCTCAGCGGTAACACTAGGAGACATTTCCCGGTAAGAGAGGCTACTAAAGATAAACAACTAGATAGTCAGATCCCACACATACCAAGCATTTCAATCATACACACAATATGCTCGATATGTGCAAATACAACGAAGCATCACAACATGACTCTATGACACCAGTACTTTATTTAAGGCTCAGAGAGCCATACATAACATACACAAAGGTACGGGTCTCACGACCCAACATTCAAGTCATACAGTCATACAAACCAGCAGCGGAAGTAACTTGTCTGAGTACAGACAACTAGTAAAATAAAAGAGGCTTGGAAAGCCTAGCTATACTACGTGGTCCTTCACAAGCTCAGGATCACCACCTGGGTCTTAGCCTACTCATTGATGTCAACGTCTACGTAGAACCCATCAGAAGGGGTTGCAGCGTCTTCTGTAAAAATATAAATTATAGCAACATGAGTACAAAGGTACTCAGCAAGACTTACATCAGATCCTACATACATGCATGTTATCAAGAAGGGTTGGTGGAGTTATTGCAGCAAGCCAGCTTTGACTCTTGGCTAGGCTAACCTACTAGACTCCAACTCGAAAAGGTTTTGCGCACACGAGTCCACTACTCACCACTTCAATACACTACCGAGGATCCACCTCCGTCTTCCTACGGAAGAGCCATCCTCGGCACTCACACTTATCTTGAGGCTTTTAGTAGTTTCCATTTACTTGTCTATGAACTGTATAGGCAACCAAGTAGTCCTTTACCGCGGACGCGGCTATTCGAATAGATCATGATAACCCTGCAGGGGTGTACTTCTTCATACATGTTTCCACCACTTAGCGTCTGCACACGACATGTGCTCGGCAGACTTCAAGCGAAAGCCGACGTGGGTGTAGACCACGACCTACCTAAACACTTAAGCCTCTAGTCCAGGTTTATCGCCTATCCAGGTTCCATCCGCAGGGAGTCCGGCCGAGGTTTCCCATACGGCCCCGAACGATGTGAACAGGGTTCCCGAGATACCTAACGGGTATTCGGTACACCGTGCCACGTACCTACCGTATCACAGCCCACCCCTACGGTCAGCGCTGTCCACGGCCTCCAGTAGGCTACAAACACCAGAAACTACTTGCAACTCCTGGACAGAGAGCTAGGGTGAATAAGAAGTCGAGCGGGGTCATATTTCAGGGCCCAATGCATGGTAGTAGATGTATCTTAAATCACACATACAGATCTCAGTGCTTAAGGTCGGCTTCAATGAAACAACCCACCATGTACTCCTACATGGCCTCTCATCGATACCTTTACCAAATCGTGTTCACCACACCACTCTCATTACCGACATAATCATTTCACTCTAGCCCATCACCCAGATGAACCAGACCTGACACGACTCTAAGCATAGCAGGCATAGCAAGGTAGGAACAACACATACATATGGCTCATACAACTCCTACACATGCTAGTGGGTTTCATCTAGTTACTGTGGCAATGACAGGTCATGCAGAGGAAATGGGTTCAACTACCGTAGCACACAGCAGTTTGAAACGAGTTGTCTTAATGCAGTAAAAGAGAGCAGGAGCGAGAACATGGGATTGTATCGATATGATCAAATGGTTGGTTGCTTGACTGATGGTTCGATGCACTGATACGGTTCTTCGTTAGGGTAATCACGGTACTCCTCGGAGGCAGAACCTGTCGCAAAGGACACCGATACACAACCATCACCAAACAATGTGCAACAATATGATGCATGCATGAAACATGGCAATATGAGTGTGTTGGGCTAATGCAACTAAGACCAGAAGGGTTTGAACCAATTTGAATCAAAGATTCAAATTTCAAACTCAAACATGGCCTTTTAAAGTGCTTTTCCTTGTTCTGCTTTAAACATCAATTTAACTTGTTTGATCATGCATGAAAATAGTACAGATGGATAGATTGGATTTTTCTGATCATTTTTCATATATAATTTGTCTGATTTGGAGTTACAGAATAAAAGTTACGAATTTTTGAAGTTTAAATTATATTCTGGAATTTCCTGATTTAATTTAAATCCAGAAATATATATATTGCGCCAGCATGACGTCAGCACGACGTCAGCGGTCAACTGCGGCTGGCTGGGGTCAAACCTGACGTGTGGGGTCCACACGTCAGTGACAGGGGGGGTTTAACATAGGTTAGTTTAATCCTAATTAAGAATTAGTGGCGCTGGGGCCCACTGGTCAGTGTCAGGGGGGTTAACTAACAGTGATTAGCACTAAGCTAACCACCTGGCCGACGGGGCCCACGCATCAGTGACTCTGGGGGGGTCAAACCCAGGTTGAACAAGTCAAACCCGCCGGCGGTTAGTCGCCGGCGAGGTCCGCGGCGTACATGTGCCCCGGGTTTCCTCTGTGGTGCTCAAAACGGCGTGCGGCTAGGTGCGTTGGAAAACTAGCTCGATGGCGCGTCGGGCGGTGGCCGTGGCTGGGCCTGGGGTGGCCGGAGTCGACGGCGGCGAGCTCGGCTGCGGCCGCCGGGGTTCGGTCATGCACGGAAACGTGGTTGGAGCTCGAAGGCGAGCGAAGCAAGGCGCTAGGGATGCTCTACGGGGCCTTACGAACTTGTTGGACTCGCCGGGGTGACCAAATGGTCACCGGAGCTGCGTCGACGGCAAGCTCGGCGACGGCGGAGGTTCGGCCGTGGTGGGAAACGGAGTTACGGCGCGGGAACAAGGGGGAGAAGAGAGGGAAGCGGTGGCGGAGTTCACCGCGGTTGCAGTGGGCGTCGAAGCGGGCTCGGGGACGCACTGGAGACGGCGAATCGACGGCGATGGTGGTCGGAGCCCGAGGAGGAAGACGATGGCGACGGTGGCTCCACAGGGCGTCCGGCGTCTTGTGGCTTGACAGAGAGCTTCAGGGCGAGGGGGCGGAGCTCCTGCGCGAGTCGGGAAGGCGAGGGGAGGCCGGTGGCGGCGGCTATGGCGAACGGCGGCGATGGGTGCGTTCGGACACGGGAGAGAGAGGGCGAGGGAGAGGAGAGGAAGAACTGGGGGAGAGTGAGAGAGTACGGGGGGGCGTGGCGTCGTTCCAGGGCATCCAGACGAGGAGGGGAGAGGCAGGCAGGCAGGCGAGCTGGTGGCGTGGCGCGGTGGCGCGCGCGCGCGCCGGGCACGCTCCCCTCCCTCTGTCGAGGACGAAGACGACAGAGGAGGAGGCGGGCTGGGCCGCCTGCTGGCTGGGCCGGCCAGCTACTGCTGGGCTGCACAGGGAGGAGCCCCAGGTAAGCTTCTCCTTCTTTTATTTATTTTTGTTTTCTAATTTCTGTCATTTGTTTTGATTTAAATAAAATATTAAATCATTTTATTACCTTATGCCAATTTTTGCAGGAGCTAGATATATTATTCCAGAGCTCCCCAACAGGTGGCATAATTTTTGGACATATATTAATATATATAGCTAATATATTTCCAATGCAATTAGTTATGCATTAATTCCAAATGCCCAAAATAAATACCTATGAGCTCTTTAAAATATTGGTTTGATTTTTATCTCTGTCCAATATTTTCAGAGAGCAACATGAGCATTTTCTTGGACCCTTTTGGAGAAAATTTTTATTTGGGTCATTTTCAAAATGATGCTGAGGGTTTCACAAATCCCCATTTCAAGTTTCTGATGAAAGAGTAAACATGATGCAACACTCTAATGCATGACTAGCTAGGGTGTGACATTCAACTTCACTCTGAAATTCTTTAAAAAATTTCAAACGTTTCAGACTTATGTTTCATTGAGTAGATATACTCATATCTGCTTAAGTCATATGTGAAGGTGAGAAAATAACGATATCCGCCACGAGCCTCAACATTCATTGGACCACATACATCTATATGTATGATTTCCAACAAATCTGTTGCTCTCTGCATAGTACCGGAGAACGGTGTTTTGGTCATCTTGCCCATAAGGCACGGTTCGCAAGTACCAAGTGATTCATAATCAAGTGGTTCCAAAAGGCCATCAGTATGGAGTTTCTTCATGCGCTTTACACCGATATGACTCAAACGGCAGTGCCACAAATAAGTTGCACTATCATTATCAACTCTGCATCTTTTGGCTTCAACATTATGAATATGTGTGTCACTACTATCGAGATTTAATAAGAATAGACCACTCTTCAAGGGTGCATGACCATAAAAGATATTACTCATATAAATAGAACAACCATTATTCTCTGATTTAAATGAATAACCGTCTCGCATCAAACAAGATCCAGATATAATGTTCATGCTCAATGCTGGCACCAAATAACAATTATTTAGGTCCAATACTAATCCCGAAGGTAGATGTAGAGGTAGCGTGCCGACCGTGATCACATCGACTTTGGAACCATTTCCCACGCGCATCGTCACCTCGTCCTTAGCCAATCTTCGCTTAATCCGTAGTCCCTGTTTCGAGTTGCAAATATTAGCAACAGAACCAGTATCAAATACCCAGGTGCTACTGCGAGCATTAGTAAGGTACACATCAATAACATGTATATCACATATACCTTTGTTCACCTTGCCATCCTTCTTATCCGCCAAATACTTGGGGCAGTTCCGCTTCCAGTGACCAGTCTGCTTGCAGTAGAAGCACTCAGTTTCAGGCTTAGGTCCAGATTTGGGTTTCTACTCCTAAGCAGCAACTTGCTTGTTATTCTTCTTGAAGTTCCCCTTCTTCTTCCCTTTGCCCTTTTTCTTGAAACTAGTGGTCTTGTTGACCATCAACACTTGATGCTCCTTCTTGATTTCTACCTCTGCAGCTTTCAGCATTGCGAAGAGCTCGGGAATTGTCTTATCCATCCCTTGCATATTATAGTTCATCACGAAGCTCTTGTAGCTAGGTGGAAGTTATTGGAGAATTCTGTCAATGACACAATCATCTGGAAGATTAACTCCCAATTGAATCAAGTGATTATTATACCCAGACATATTGAGTATATGCTCACTGACAGAACTGTTCTCCTCTATCTTGCAGCTATAGAACTTATTGGAGACTTCATATCTCTCAATCCAGGCATTTGCTTGAAATATTAACTTCAACTCTTGGAACATCTCATATGCTCCATGACGTTCAAAACATCGTTGAAGACCCGATTCTAAGCCGTAAAGCATGGCACATTGAACTATCGAGTAGTCATCAGCTTTGCTCTGCCAGACATTCTTAACGTCGTCAGTTGCATCAGCAGCAGGCCTGGGACCCAGCGGTGCTTCCAGGGCGTAACTCTTCTATGCAGCAATGAGGATAATCCTCAAGTTATGGACCCAGTCCGTGTAATTGCTACCATCATCTTTCAACTTTGCTTTCTCAAGGAACGCATTAAAATTCAGTGGAACAACAGCACGGGCCATCTATCTACAATCAAACATAAACAAGCAAGATACTATCAGGTACTAAGTTCATGATAAATTTAAGTTCAATTAATCATATTACTTAAGAACTCCCACTTAGAAAGATATCCCTCTAATCCTCTAAGTGATCACGTGATCCAAATCAACTAAACCATGTCCGATCATCACATGAGATGGAGTAGTATTAATGGTGAACATCAATATGTTGATCATATCTACTGTATGATTCACGCTCGACCTTTCGGTCTCCGTGTTCCGAGGCCATATCTGTTATATGCTAGGCTCGTCAAGTTAAACCTGAGTATTCCGCGTGTGCAACTGTTTTGCACCCATTGTATTTGAACGTAGAGCCTATCACACCCGATCATCACGTGGTGTCTCAGCACGAAGAACTTTCGCAACGGTGCATACTCAGGGAGAACACTTATACTTTGATAATTTAGTGAGGGATCATCTTATAATGCTACCGTCAATCAAAGCAAGATAAGATGCATAAAAGATAAACATCACATGCAATCAATATAAGTGATATGATATGGCCATCATCATCTTGTGCTTGTGATCTCCATCTTCGAAGCACCGTCATGATCACCATCGTCACCCGCGTGACACCTTGATCACCATCGTAGCATCGTTGTCGTCTCGCCAATCTTATGCTTCCACGATTATCGCTACTGCTTAGTGATAAAGTAAAGCATTACAGCGCAATTGCATTGCATACAATAAAGTGACAACCATATGGCTCCTGCCAGTTGCCGATGACTCGGTTACAAAACATGATCATCTCATACAATAAAATTTAGCATCATATCTTGACCATATCACATCACAACATGCCCTACAAAAACAAGTTAGACGTCCTCTACTTTGTTGTTGCAAGTTTTACGTGGCTGCTATGGGCTTAGCAAGAACCGTTCTTACATACGCATCAAAACCACAACGATAGTTTGTCAAGTTGGTGTTGTTTTAACCTTCGCAAGGACCAGGCGTAGCCACACTTGGTTCAACTAAAGTTGGAGAAACTGACACCCGCCAGCCACCTGTGTGCAAAGCACGTCGGTAGAACCAGTCTCGCGTAAGCATACGCGTAATGTCGGTCCGGGCCGCTTCATCCAACAATACCGCCGAACCAAAGTATGACATGCTGGTAAGTAGTATGACTTATATCGCCCACAACTCACTTGTGTTCTACTCGTGCAAATAACATCAACACATAAAACCTGGGCTCTGATACCACTGTTGGGGAACGGAGTAATTTCAAAAAAATTCCTACGCACACGCAAGATCATGGTGATGCATAGCAACAAGAGGGGAGAGTGTTGTCTACGTACCCTCGTAGACCGGAAGCGAAAGCATTTAGCACAATGCGGTTGATGTAGTCATACGTCTTCACGGCCCGACCGATCAAGCACCGAAACTACGGCACCTCTGAGTTCTAGCACACATTTAGCTTGATGACGATCCCCGGACTCCGATCCAGCAAAGTGTCGGGGAAGAGTTCCGTCAGCACGATGGCGTGGTGACGATCTTGATGTTCTACCGTCGCAGGGCTTCGCCTAAGCACCGCTACAATATTATTGAGGATTATGGTGGAGGGGGCCACCGCACACGGTTAAGAGAACAATCACGAAGATCAACTTGTGTGTCTAGAGGTGCCCCCCTGCCCCCGTATATAAAGGAGCAAGGGGGAGGGGCGGCCGGCCAGGAGGAGGCGCGCCAGGGAGGAGTCCTACTCCTACTGGGAGTAGGACTCCCTCCTTTTCCTTGTCCAACTAGGAGAGGGGGAAGGAAGGGAGAGAGGAGAGGAAGGAAAGGGGGGCGCCCCCCCTCCTTGTCCAATTCAGACTAGAGGGGGAGGGGGCGCGCAGCCTGCCCTGGCCGCCCCTCCTCTTCTCCACTTTGGGCCCATGAGGCCCATTAACCCCCGGGGGGGTTCCGGTAACCCCCCGGTACTTTGGTTTTATCCGAAACTTCTCCGGAACACTTCTGGTGTCTGAATATAGCCGTCCAATATATCAATCTTTATGTCTCGGCCATTTCGAGACTCCTCGTCATGTCTGTGATCATATCCGGGACTCCGAACAATCTTCGGTACATCAAAATATATAAACTCATAATGAAACTGCCACCGTAACATTAAGCGTGCGGACCCTACGGGTTCGAAAACAATGTAGACATGACTGAGACACGTCTCCAGTCAATAACCAATAGCAGAACCTGGATGTTCATATTGGCTCCTACATATTCTACGAAGATCTTTATCGGTCAGACCGCATAACAACATACGTTGTTCCCTTTGTCATCGGTATGTTACTTTCCCGAGATTCGATCGTCGGTATCTCAATACCTAGTTCAATCTCGTTACCGGCAAGTCTCTTTACTCGTTTCATAATACATCATCTCGCAACTAACTCATTAGTTGCAATGCTTGCAAGGCTTATGTGATGTGCATTACCGAGAGGGCCCAGAGATACCTCTCCGACAATCGGAGTGACAAATCCTAATCTCGAAATACGCCAACCCAACATGAACCTTTGGAGACACCTGTAGAGCTCCTTTATAATCACCCAGTTACGTTGTGATGTTTGGTAGCACACAAAGTGTTCCTCCGGCAAACGGGAGTTGCATAATCTCATAGTCATAGGAACATGTATAAGTCATGAAGAAAGCAATAGCAACATACTAAAACGATCGGGTGCTAAGCTAATGGAATGGGTCATGTCAATCACATCATTCTCCTAATGATGTGATCCCGTTAATCAAATGGCAACACATGTCAATGGTTAGGAAACATAACCATCTTCAATTAACGAGCTAGTCAAGTAGAGGCATACTGGTGACGTTTAGTTTGTCTATGTATTCACACAAGTATTATGTTTCCGGTTAATACAATTCTAGCATGAATAATAAACATTTATCATGATATAAGGAAATAAAATAATAACTTTATTATTGCCTCTAGGGCATATTTCCTTCACCCAATGCCTTCCCCCCAAACAATGGTGAAGTGTCATGTAGTCGGCATTCACATGACACCACTAGAGGAGAGACAACATATATCTCATCAAAATATCGAACGAATACCAAATTCACATGACTACTTATAGCAAGACTTCTCCCATGTCCTCAGGAACAATTGTAACTACTCACAAATCATATTCATGTTCATAATCAGAGGGGTATTAATATGCATAAAGGATTTGAACATATGATCTTCCACCGAATAAACCAACTAGCATCAACTACAAGGAGTAATCAGCACTACTAGTAACCCACGGGTACCAATTTGAGGTTTTGAGACAAAGATTGGATACGAGAGATGAACTAGAGTTTGAGATGAGATGGTGTTGGTGAAGATGTTGATGGAGATTGACCCCCTCCCACTGAGAGGATCGATGGTGATGACGATGGTGATGATTTCCTCCTCCCGAAGGGATGTTTCCCCGGCAGAACAGCTCCACCGGAGCCCTAGATTGGTTCCGCCAAGGTTCCACCTCATGGCGGCGGAGTTTCATCCCATGAGCTTTCTTATTATCTTTTCCAGGGCAAAAGACTTCATATATCCAAAGATGGGCACCAGAGGCCTGCCAGGGGGCCCACGAGGCAGGGGGCGCGCCCAGGGGTGTAGAGCGCGCCTCCCACCCTCGTGGACGGTGGGTGGCCCCCTCTAGTGCTTTCTTCGCCCAATATTTTTATATATTCCAAAACGTGCTCCCGTGAAGTTTCAGGACATTTGGATTTATGCAGAATAGGTCTCTAATATTTGCTCATTTTCCAGCTACCGGCATTCTCCCTCTTCATGTAAACCTTGTAAAATAAGAGAGAATAGGCATAAGTATTGTGACAATATATGTAATAACAGCCCATAATGTAATAAATATCAATATAAAAGCATGATGCAAAATGGACGTATCAACCACAATCGCCTGCATGAATTTTTTGCAAAATTTCACGGCCTTCATCAGGGGAAACACGATGTTGAAACACCCCAGTCACCTACACCTGTGTAACTCGCCATTAACTATTGTCATGGACATAGACCATCTTATGATCTGTCACACAAAAGCTCATCTTCTGGCAACTCGCCCCTGTTCAAGTAAGCCAGATAAGGCACAATCCAATCTAGAATAGCATGTAGAACCGCCACCAACTGTCCTTCCGGGTCAAGAACAACCACGTCTTCTTCTGATGGTAACTTGACTGAAGGGTTATGCAATACATCAAGGAACACATTGGTAGGAACCGGCTTATGCTGAGACTCGAGCCGAGACAAAGCATCAACTGCCTCATTAAGCCGATGATTGATGTGATCCACTTGATAGCCTTTGAAATGACCCCCTATATTAGTCACAACTTGACGATAAGCCGACACGAGCGGGTCCTTGGTGTCCCACTTTCCCGAAACTTGATGTGCCACCAAGTCTGAATCGCCAAGACATTAACCTGGCTCAACTTCATCTCCTTAGCCACACGAAGCCCATGGAGTAAAGCTTCATACTAAGTTGCATTGTTAGTACAAGGAAACATGAGCCTTAAAACAATGCAAATCTTATCACCTCGCGGGGATTCTAAGACAACTCCAGCCCCTGAGCCTGCCAACTGTCTGGACCCACCAAAATGTATCGTCCAGTATGCGTTGTCTGGATTTTCCTCTGGCACTTGCAACTCTGTCCAGTCATTAATGAAGTCCACCAATGCTTGAGACTTGATAGCTGTTATAGGCACACATTTCAAATTATGTGGCCCAAGCTCAATTGCCCACTTAGCAACTCTGCCTATGGCCTCCTTGTTTTGAATAATATCTCCTAGAGGGGCACAACTGACCACAGTGATTGGATGCCCAAGGAAATAATGCTTCAACTTGCCACTTGCCATGAACACCCCAAACACCAATTTCTGCCAATGTGGGTATCTTTGATTTGACTCTATAAGACTTCACTGACATAATAAACTGGCCTCTGGACTGGATACTCTTTGTTGGCCTCCTTGCGCTCCACGACCACTACTATGTTGACGGCTTTATTGTTAGCTGCCACATACAGGAGCAAAGGCTCTTTGTCTATTGGAGCAGCCAAGATGGGCGGCTCGGCCAACTGCTTCTTAAGTACCTCGAACACCCCATTAGCAGTGTCACTCCAGATGAAATGATCAACCTTTTTTATCATCTGGTATAGGGGAATCGCCTTCTCGCCTAGGCGGCTTATGAACCAACTCAGGGCCGCAATACGACCCACCAAGCGATGAACATCATTGATACGCGCCGGATTAGACAATGAGGTAATTTCCTCTATTTTGTCCGCATTAGCTTCGATGCCCCTTTCTGAAACCAGAAAACCTAGTAGTTTTCCTCCTAGTACACTAAGGACACACTTGGTCGGGTTAAGCATCATCTTGTACACCCGAAGATTGTCAAAGTTTTCTTTCAAATCATCAAGCAAGGATTCCTTCTTCCCGGATTTGACCATAGTGTCATCCACATAAGCATGAACGTTGCATCCAATCTGCCCATGAAAACAATTCTGAACGCAGTGCTAGTATGCCACCTGAGCAATCTTAAGCCCAAAAGGCATAGAAACATAACAAAAAGCTCAAAAGGGGGTGATGAAGGTTGTATTCTCCTGATCCTCAACCGCCATCTTGATCTGATGATAACCAGAATAAGTATCTAGTAAACACTCACAACCCTCCATGGCATCTTGATCTGGTCAATGCGGGGGAGAGCAAATGAAACAGTTGGAAGCCTTGTTAAGATCGGTGTAATAAACACACATGCGCCAAGTGCCATTCTTTTTAAGCACAAGCACATGATTAGACAACCACCAAGGGTAAAAAAATTCAATGATGAACCCAGCAGCTAGGAGCCGGGCCACCTCTTCTCCAATAGCCTTACGTCTCTCCTCATTAAACGATAGAGGAACTGGTGAACATGTTTCATCTTAGGATCGACATAAAGGTGGTGCTTAGCGAATTCTCTCGGTACACCCATCATGTTAGAAGGTTTCCTTGCAATGATGTCCTGATTCTCAAGGATGAACTCGATGAGCGCGCTTTACTATTTAGGATCCATGCTTGTCCTAATGGTGAACTATTGTGAAGAATCACCAGGGACAAAGTCAACTTGCTGTGTGTCCTTTGCCGACTTAAACATCAGCAAATGGTCCTTCTCGGTGGTGGGCTTTTTTAGAGGGGTCATATCAGCCGGGTCAACATTATCTTTATAAAACTTGATCTCATCAATAGCATAAGTCACCTACGCATAAGTAGCATCCCCTTCCTCGCAATCCAAGGCGAGTTTGCGATTTCCATGAACCATGGTCGTCCCTTGAGGCCCAGGCATCTTAAGCTGTAAATATATATAACAAGGATGAGGCATGAATTTAGCATAAGCCAACTGATACATCTCCAACGTATCTATAACTTTTGATTGTTCCATGCTGTTATATTATCAATCTTGGATGTTTTATAATCATTTTATATCATTTTTGGTACTAACCTATTGACATAGTGCCAAGTGCCAGTTGCTGTTTTCCATGTTTTTTTACATCGCAGAAAAATAATATCAAACGGAGTCCAAATGGCACAAAACTTTATGGAGATATTTTATGGGCCAGAAGGAACACAACAGGCCTTGGCTGCGCTTGGGGGTGCCCCGAGGGGAGCACAACCCACTAGGGCGCACCAGGAGGCCCAGGCATGTCTTGGTGGGTTGTGCCCACCTCAGGTTCCCTCCGGACCGCCTCTTTTCTCTATAAATACCCCAATATTCCCAAAACCCTAGGGGAGTCGACAAAATATTGATCTAGCCGTCGCAGAGTCCAGAACCACCAGATCCAATCTAGACACCATCTCTGATGGGGTTCACCACCTCCATTGGTGCCTCTCTGATGATGCGTGAGTAGTTCTTTGTAGACCTTCGGGTCCATAGTTAGTAGCTAGATGGCTTCCTCTCTCTCTCTTGATTCTCAATACAACGGTCTCTTGGAGATCCATATGATGTAACTCTTTTGCGATGTGTTTGTTGGGATCCGATGATATTTGAGTTTATGATCAGATCTATCTCTCTTTTTTCCATGAAAGTATTTGATTTTTTTGATCTCTTTTATGCATGATTGCTTATAGCCTCGTATTTCTTCTTCGATATCTGGTTTTTTTGGCCAACTTGATTTATTTATCCTGCAATGTGAAGAGGTGCTTTGTAGTGGGTTCGACCTTACGGTGCTTGATCCCAGTGAGAGAAGGGGAACCGACACGTATGTATCGTTGCTACTAAGGATAAAACTATGGGATCTATCTCTACATAGATAGATCTTGTCTACATCATGTCATCGTTCTTATTGCATTACTCCGTTTCTCCATGAACTTAGTACACTAGATGCATGCTGGATAGCGGTCAATGTGTGGATTAATAGTAGTAGATGCAGGCAGGAGTCGGTCTACTAATCTTGGACGTGATGCCTATGTAATGATCATTTACTGGATATCGTCATGAGTATTTGAAGTTCTATCAATTGCCCAATAGTAATTTGTTCACCCACCATTTGCTTTTTTTCTCGAGAGAAGCCACTAGTGAAACCTACGGCCCCCAGGTCTCTTTCTCATATTATTTGCCTTTGTGATCTACTTTTATTTGCTTTTATTTTCGGATCTATTAATCCAAAAATACAAAAATACTTTGTTGCACTTTATTTTATTTGCGATCTATTTATTCAATCTACTACAATTTTCTCCCGTTCATGCACCAATTTCTGGCACCGTTACCCGGAAGGGATTGTCAACCCGTTCTCCTACTGGTTCGATAACCTTGGTTTCATATATGAGGGAAATACCTACCGCCGCTGTGCTACATCATGCCTTTCTCTTTGGGGAAATATCGACGTAGCTTCAAGCGACATCACCAACCGTCCAAACAGGGCATGACAAGGACTCTTGATCTTGACCACCTCAAACCACAACATTTCTGCTCTGTAGTTATACTCATCACCAAAAACCACTTCCAGAGCTACCTTTCTGACAGGGTAAGCTGACTTACCAGGCACCGCTCCATGAAACACTGTAGAAGATGGCTTGAGATCCTTGTCCGTCAGGCTCATCCGACGGAAAGTATCATAGTACAATATGTTGATGCTGCTACCACCATCCATAAGCACTTTCGTAAACTTATAACCGCTCACTTGAGGGCTACCACCAGGGCCAGATGACCCGGATCATCAACCTGAGGCGGGTGATCCGCCCGGCTCAATGTGATCGGCTACTCCGACCATCGTAAGTCTTGGGGCACCATCGGATCAACCATATTGACTACTCACTTTTGGACCTTCCGGTCACACATGCAAGTGTTCATGGTGAAAATATGATAATGGCTGCTATTAAACTACTTAGGATTACTCTAGTACCCTGACTGATTATTTTGCTGCCGATTACCATGCCCTGACTACTGATTATGACCACCATGGTTGCCCTAGTCCTGATAACCAGAACTTGAGCCACCACCACCAAAGCCGACTCCATGGAAACATCCAGAGCCTGGCCCGCCAGATGACCCATTATTGTTGCCATGATGCTGAAAAGACTAGTTCCTGTATTCACGTATGATATAACAATCCTTCCAAGCATGACTAGACAGCTTGTTAGGATAACTTTGTTTTGGGCATGGCCCATTAAGGGCTTCCTCACATTTCTCAGGCTTCCCGCCATTATAAGGTTGCTTGCCATTACGACACTGATTTTAAACCCTGCATTAGTGTTATCCACAAAGTCTGACCCACCATCGGGGTGTCTGCACTTTCCACCATTGCCATGGTTATTTTGATTGCCATTCTGCCCCAAGAAATTATGTTGCCGACCCTTGCCGCTGCCGTTTTCTTGCCTTTACCCGACTTATCCTCATCTGAGCCGGGATCTTTTGTTCCGTCAGAGTCAGCATACCTGGTAATTACATCCATGAGACTGCCCATATCCATGCACTTGCGCTTAAGCCGCCCTAACTTCTGTTTAAGGGACTCAAAGCGACAATTATTCTCCAATTTTAGAACAGCCTGAGCAGCCCCAATATTTTTCGAGGAGTGTATAATGGAGGCGATTCTGCAGACCCAATGATGGGCCGACTCGATAAGGGAGTCCTGGACTAAGGGGTCCTCGGGTGTGCGGGCTATCTGATATGGGCCGGACTAATGGGCTGTGAAGGTATGAGGCAGAAGACCTCCCCTCGTATCTGGGTAGGACTCTCTTTTGCGTGGATGGCAAGCTTAAAGCCCGGATGTGTAGTTTCCTTTCTCTGTAAACCGACTCTGTACAACCCTAGGCCTCTTAGGTGTCTATATAAACCAGAGGGTTTAGTCCGTATAGGCTAAGACAAATCACATAGGCTAGACATATAAGGTTTAGCCATTACGATCTCGAGGTGGATCAACACTTGTAACCCCTATACTCATCAAATACAATCAAGCGGGACATAGGGTTTTACCTCCATTAAGAGGGCCCAAACCTGGGTAAACATCGTGTCCCCCTTGTCTCTTGTTACCCTCGATCCTTAGATGCACAGTTCGGGACCCCCTACCCGAGATCGGTCGGTTTTGACACCGACATTGGTGCTTTCATTGAGAGTTCCACTGTATGAATATTTACTGTGGGGTAAAACCCCACAGCCCATTTATTAGAAAAAAGAAAACAGTCCAACAATATACAAGCACTGAGAGAGTGGCAAAAAAACAAGAATAAAGACCTGCCTAATACTTGCCTATTTTTACCAAAGGGCATTGACCCAAGATATGAGTTGACCTCTAATGCTAACACTAAGCATGTGAGCTAACAGAAGAATATCATGTACAAATTTACATCTCCAAGAGGAAAAACGAGCCTGCCCCCTGAAAATCCTCCCATTTCTTAAGATCCAGATGTTCCATGTTGCTGTGAGCATCACCTCAAAGAAGAAAGGATGGCCAAAACTGGTTCTGGCATTGGAGACACACTGTTGGGTGTCAGTCCCCTAGGTCCAATCAATCTGAAGATAATTCCACACCCTGCGACTGAAGTTGCACTGGAAGAACAAGTGGGTTCTGTCTTCATGGACATATGCATTACATATAACACAAATGTTATCATGATTTGGAGACCTCCAATGTCTTCGAACCAACATGTCCTTTGTGTTAAGTTTATCAAAGAACAGTAACCAGCCAAAGAATTTAATCTTCATGGTGCATCTACTCTTCCATAACCATTTGCATGGCAGAATAGTGGGCATGTGGGAATGCATAATATTATAAAAACCTTTGCCCGAGAAGGACCCTGACTTGGAGGGACATACCCACTGATCAGGGAGGAGGGGGTCTCTCTGCAAGTTCAACAACTACTCTTCTAAGATATGCAGCTCTGCAGCAGCTTCTTAAGAGATGGGCAGATAAAACATGGAGAAAAGATCCTGAGTTTGAAGCACATCCCTGACCGAGACCTTATCATCAATCACAAAAGAAAACAACCTGGGAAGCCTCCTCGCTAGGGGCAAAGAAGAGCCAGCCACATGCCATGCATCATGCCAAAATAGAGTTGTGTCCCCCATGTTGATATGAACAGAAGCAACAGCTCTGTACATATCATTTATCTTGAAAACTTCCTTCCACTAGAAAGATCCAGTCATAACAGTGGCCTGAGGCACAATGTTGTCATAGTATGAGTCTCAAACTAATGATACCCAAGAAACATCATGCTTGTTGTAGAACTTATGGAGTTTTTTCATGAGCATCCCCTGGTTCTGGATATTTAAATTAAGAATGCCCAGTCCTCCCTTAGCTTTAGGTCTGCAAACTAGATCCCAAGCAGCAAGAGATTGCTTTGGTGTGTCTGTGTTTCCTCTCCAAAGACATTCCCTAAAAATCCTATTCAATTGCTTGATAATTCCAGGAGGTATATGCAAAGTGCAGAGGAAATAGATTGGCATGGAAGTTAAAACTGAAGTCAACAGTTGCAACCTGAAGCCCTGGTTTAACATAGATGAACTAGCAGATAGCCTTCTCTCAATATTATCCACTAGAGGAAGGAGATCCACAATTTTTGGCCTGGTGGTACCAAGAGGAACACCAAGATAAGTGAAAGGAAGTTCACCTATCTTACAACCAAGAAGAGCAGCCAACCTGAGGGCTTCATCACCAGATACATTCAAAGGTATCATAGAGGACTTAGCAAAATTCACCTTTAGGCCAGTTGATTGTTGAAACACAGATAACATATTTTTGAGAGCCACCAATTGCTCCTCAACAGCTAGCAAAATGATGATTGTGTCATCTGCATACTGGATGATGGGGTAGTTGTGGTCAGGGGCTAGGATTGGGAGTGTCAGTGTTCCCTGAGCCAGCATGTGATTAACCACAGACTGCAATAGATCAGCAGCAATAACAAAAAGAAGAGGCGACAAAGGGTCACCCTTCCAGACCCCACACTTGCATTGTAATTGCTTTCTTGGTATGCCATTTAACATAATAGAGGATGTGCCAGATGAAAGAATATTCTTAACCCAAGCAATCCACTTTGCATCAAAACCTTTATGATGAAGAACCTACAGAATTACCTCATGCTCAACTGTATCAAAAGCCTTAGCAAAATCTAGCTTGAGAATTATAATTGGTTTTTTTGATTTCTTGCATTGATGGATGTACTCAAAAGCCCAGGCTAGGAAATCCTGAATGGACCTGCATTTCAAGAACCAATACTGATTCTTATGTATGCATTGCAATATTACCTTTTGTAACCGATTAGCCAACAGTTTTGTGAGGAATTTCAGACAACTGTTGGTCTGGGAGATGGGCCTGAAGTCATATGGTCCCTCTGGTGAAATAATTTTGGATATGAGAGAGATAAGAGGGCATTTGATGTTTCCCAGAGATAACTCCCCATCAAAAAAAATCCTGGATTAGCTGCAAAAAATCCTGCTCAATGATAGGCCAACATTTCTTAATAAACATGCCATTGAAACCATCCGGACTAGGTGCTCTGTTAGTGGGGAGCTCTTTCAAAACTTTGTTAATTTCCTCCTAAGAAAAAGGAGCAGAGAGCACTTCTAGCCCATCAACCGGTTGAATCAACTATGGAAGATAAAATCCCATGTTGATTCCTTGGGCATGACCCATCCGATTCTTAAAGGAAGACCACAAAATTCCAGCTATACGTGTATGATCAGAGACTGGTTCATTCCCATCTACCCTGAGACTGGCAATGGAATTCTTTCTCAGTCTTTCTGAAGCCATTACATGGAAGAACTTTGAGTTTTCCTCACCAACCTTGATATATCTGATTCTGCAACACTGCTTCCAATATATATAATGGATGCGCAGAAGGTTTTCATGGTGCAACTTAACAATCCTTCTGAAGTTGAATTCAGGAATTGTGAGGGGTCTCCATTCCTCAAGCTCATCAAAATGCAAAATCACTTTGGCACAATTCAAAGTCAACTGCTTGATGTATGAAATGTTTTTGCTCCATGCTTTCAGGTCCGTTCTCAAGCATTTGAACTTTTTAGAGATAACTGCAGCAGCAGACAAGTCAGAGAAAACCGGTGCATCCCAAGAGCGCTTGCCACATTCCATGAAACCTGGCATGTCGACCCAATAGTTCTCAAAACAAAAAACCCTAGCCATTGGAATAGTTGTGTCAATGGAGACCACACAGGGCACATGATCCGAACAGGTTTTTGCTAGAGGGAGGACCACTGTGTTTGGATAAACAGAAATCCAATCAGAGGTTGTGAAAAACCATTCTAGTTGTTTGAGCAGAGGGGTTTCCTGCATATTGGACCAGGTATAACTTCTACCTTTCAAGGGCGACTCCAATAAGCCTAGATGACCAATGATCTCATTGAAAAGGAAAATGTCATTAACATCTCCCCCTGGTAAATTCCTATTATCCATAGACCTGATAAAATTGAAGTCTCCTAGTAATAGCCAATGTTCATCTAATGGTATCGATAAATGATAAAGCCAATGAACAAATTTATCTCGCAGTGGACCATCACAAGGCCCATATACTGACACCAAAGTCCAGGTTTCAGCGTTGTGTACCGAAGTGAAAGAAATCACAACACCAAAGCTTTGAATTTCAATGAGTGTGCCAACAAATATGGCCGAATTCCAAATAACTAGAATGCCTCCAGAGGCTCCTACCGAAGGAACAAAAACAAAACTAACAAACTGTCATGGGCAAAAGGTTCTGATCTTCCTAATATCGAAGTCCTCACATTTGGTTTCCTGAAGACAAACAATTGAGCACTGACTCTCCTCAATTTTTGCTCGAACATCTCTCTGCCTAGCCTTAGAATTCAGGCCTCTCACATTCCAGCACAAAACACACCAACTATGAAAGGATGTACTAGCCATAGGAAACTATATAGAAGCTATAAACTAGCTCACTACTTAACAGCGTAGCCACAATGCCCATAAAGTTTGATACATCCAAGTTGGAAATAACCATAAACTTCCAATAAAGTTCAAAGATAAAACTGATGAAAAGAGTTAACTGTGGGCCGCAAAATGCAAACATGACTAAGCCCGCCACACACACCCATGCCGCAGAAGGAAACATGACATCATTCATCATTGGAAACTACATCATCATCAGACTTCTTGGAGGGAGCCGTAAGCTTCTCCTCTGTGAGATCACCAGCTAGGATGCCCAAAGCAACACCGACCGCTTGCATAACCGGAATTGGGGTATCCGGTGGCACCTAGACTTGCTCCGTGGATGCCTCGTCAGACAGCTTGAGCTTCTTTCCTCTTGGGTGTCTCATGGCTATTGGCTTGACCGAAACTGCAGAGAAAGGTTTGAAGCCATAAGACTTGGCACAACTTCTGGTCATTCTCCTGGTGGAGAAGTGTGGGGTAGCAGAGATTGATGCAACCGATCGGCGGGGTCGCTACTTCCCATGCTCTCTTCCCAAGAACAGATTCTGCAGGTGGTTTAGAGGCCACAAACATAAATTCAGATTCCGCAGGCATGATCTCAGAAGAGGAGACTGCCTGAATAGGACTTGCAGTTACCGGAGGTGCGTCCACAACATCAGATATTTCCTCAATTGTTACTGAGGATGATGACAAGCCGATCCTCCTGATCGGGCTGCAACTGTCGCAGGGGGAGAACTGGCAGTGGTAGAAATAATCCGGGTAGAGCAGTCGACACTTTCTTGATGAGGAAATCCGACAGCAGAGAGGAGAAGTAACGCTCCAAAATCATCTCAGGTGGGAACACAGGGCCATAGACAATCCTCACAATTCCAAGCTGAATAGGATCCATGGGCAAGACTAGGTGAAGTAGGGGCTGCTGCACTTCCTCCATATCCACTGCATTGTCATCCGAATCCAAGGAAGGATTGAGGATCATGGAGTTCTGGTCTTGGGCTTGCTCATTGACTTGTGCCTGTTGCTGCAGTTCTTCCGGCTGCTCCCGAGCACCCCAACCATCCTCATGCTGAGCATTCTGACCTTCATTATTGGCATTTGCATTGAAAGGCTGCTGATGCCCAGGTGGTACAACATTCCAACCTAGAGCAGGGTAGGGTGGCATCGCCCAAAAAGGTTGTGGTGGATTGACCCCTGGCATCGGGTGGGCGTTCCCATCCAGCGACATTGGGTCTTCATCTGCAGGTATGATAGCTTTGGCAAACTCACCTGTGAGAATATAGCATCCCGCTGTCCAAGAAACAACAGTACCACCCCAAGTTGCAAAATCTCTGAAGACAACCGAGTGCGGAACGAGTGCATTATCAGGGAAAGAACATTTGACCATAGAACGGACCTTGCGACGATCAGTGTCGTTCCAATAATGAAATTTACCAAAGGTACCAACAATCTCAGCTAGGTTAGTGGTGTTCTGATAATCTAAAGTCACGCCAATGAACATCAACTAGCCTGTCCTGTGACCATGGATAGATCTGAACCCTCCCCCTGATTGTGCGGAATAAATTTGACAAAAAACTCATTCCCCTCTGCATCTAGGCCCAATGGGAACGGTGGATGCTCGGTGAAAGAAGCATGCACAACAGGATCTTCCATCTTGAATAATCCAACTCCTTGAAACCAAGTCTGAGCAGATAGGACAGGGACATGCATAGTTTGTGTCAGAAAGTTCAGAACCTGCTCTCTTCGGATGGCCACAAGGTGAGCTGGAGGAAGAGGCTCGACGATCGCCACCATGAACTGCTCATGCCTCCTTGGCGGTGGAATCGCTGGCGAGTAGAAGGTATGTGGTAGCCTGTCCTCTCCCCCATCGATGACGTCAAAACCCGCCAGAAGGAAGCGGTGTGGGTCAATGGCATACACAGCCATTGAGGAAGCTGGTTGCTCAGCCTAGTGCTGTGAGGCGGGTGCCGATGCAGATGACGGAGTGTCAGATTGGGGTGGTGGTGGAGGAGAGCTGGGTTGCAGCAAGGGGTAGGGGGACGATTGGGGTTTTTGCTGTGCCGTCGACAGAAGGTTCGATGGCTCATTCGATCATCAACAATGATGTCGTTTCCGGGGAAACTTTCCTCCCCGGTCAAATTTTTGTGTTCGGCGGCTTCGCTCTGCAAGCCAACTTAATTGGACACCTCGAACAGATCGACAGCTATGCCCCTAGTCATCAGATCAGTTTCAGGAACCTAAATTATGTCACTGATATCCGAGGAGACTTGATCTTTAAAGGGTTCACGGCCCCGACCACCTCTCTGGACTTAGATCTGGAGCAAAGTGTCGGGTCCGAAGATGGGAGTTTTGAGCCTGCCAGACTCTCTTCTATAAAGCTCAGTCTCGAAGATCCAGAGGCGATTTAGTCCTTGGCAAGCCCGGAGTCAGACTGGGCTCCCCCTATCATTGAAAAGCCGGACTCGCCCCCAGACTCTAGCTCTGAACTCTCGAATTCCATGTCAAGTGAACATGGCCAGGAGGCTTCCGCCCCGGCTAGCTCCGCAGATTCTTGTTTCCCCGTCCAATCCTCGCTCTTAAACGTCTGGACTTAATGCGGTCCCTCGCCATTATAGAGGGATCACCTCCGACCTACGCCCAACCCAAGTTAGGGGCAGAGAGCGGGTAATTTTACGTCCCACACACCACCCACTTCATAGCCACCGTCGAGGACTTAATCGACATGCTAGACTACACCTCCGAAGACATCGACGACATGGAAGACGATGCCGGAGACGAACAAGGCCAAGACCCACCATTTACCGGACGTTGGACGGCCACCTCCACATACGACGTATATATGGTGGATACACCCAAAGAGGATGACGGCGAGGGCAGGAAGGATCGGGTTGATGACAAACTTGCTGAGGCACCACCAAAGCGTCGACTCCAGCGACACCGCTCAAAATGATGTCATGAAAAAGACAGTAATACCGGCTCCGGAGACAATAACACTCTAGAGAACACCGAAGACCCCGAAGCCCCCGTCGAGCCCACATCCAAACAGGATGATATGGAGGAGGGGCAAGTTAACCCCGATGATCCAGTCAGGAATGAGGATTCGGAAGATAGCAACTATCTACCGCTCTTCGAGGATGATGTCAGCCTCAGCAACGAAGATTTCATCATGCCAGAGGAACCCCTTGAGCAGGAGCGCTTTAAGCGCCAACTAATCGCCACAGCAAGAAGCCTAAAAAGGCAGCAGCAATAGATCCAAGCTGAACAGGATACACTCAACGACAGATGGACCCATGTCCTAGCTGCCGAAGAATATGGCCTCCAATGCCCAACAAAGGGTTATCCGAAGCGTCAGCTACTACCATAATTTGACGACGAGGCCCTCAAGCCAATACCATCGAGACATGACCACGCTGATGAACCATACCGGCCACCACGTGGGTGAGATAAAGCGTCCACCTATGCCGAACACCAACCCGCACCACCTCGCCGTAGGGGCAGAGAGACATCGGCTCCAGGATACACCTACGACCTACGATAACACATGGACAATAGAACATGCCAAGCCAGATCAATCTATGGATCAAGGGGGCGTGCCCCAACACGAGAAGACGATCGTGAAGCCTGGCGCGATAGGCATAACCTCACCAGGGCCGAAAACTACATACGAATGTCATCCAAACTCTGTTGTGACGTTGCCCGATACAGAGGCACCGCACACCGCCTATGCTTCACTGATGAAGTAATGTAGCATCAGTTCCCAGAAGGGTTTAAACTCGTAAACATCGAATCATACAACGGCATGACAGATCCCGCGGTATGGATTGAAGACTTCCTGCTCCGTATCCACATGACCCGCGGTAATGATCTCCACGCCATCAAATATCTTCCCTTAAAGCTGAAAGGACCAGCATGGCACTGGCTAAATAGCCTCTCAGAGAACTCTATTGGTAGCTGGGAAGATTTGGAAGATGCCTTTAGAGACAACTTCCAAGGTACCTATGTCTGGCCTCCAGACACCGATGACCTCAGTCACATAGTCCAGCAACCCGGAGAGTCAGCCCGAAAACTCTGGACCAGGTTCTTAATTAAAAAGAACCAAATTGTCGATTATTTGAACGTCAAAGCCCTCACGGCCTTTAAACACAACATCCGTGATGAGTGACTCGCCCAACACCTCGGCCAAGAAAAACCGAAATCCATGGCAGCTCTTACCGCACTCATGACCCTCTTCTGTGCGGGAGAAGATAGCTGGCTAGCTCGTAGAAGCAACAGCACCGGCGACCCTGGCACCTCCGAAGCCAAAGATGGCAATGGTAGGCCACGACGCAACAAACACAAGCGTCGAAGCAACAATGAAGATACTGAAGACACGGTGGTCAACGCCGGATTCAGTGTCTCTAAACCCGGTCAGCGGAAGAAGCCATTAAAAGGAAACAAAGAAGGTCCATCTAGTTTGGACAGAATACTCGATCGGCCTTGCCAGATCCATGGCACCCCGGACAAACCTGCCAATCATACCAACAAAAATTGTTGGGTCTTTAAACAAGCCGGTAAGCTAAATATCGAACATAAGGGGAAAGGGCCACCTAGTGAGGACGACGATGACCCTTGCCCAACAAACACAGGGGGCAAAAGAAATTTTCCCCCGAGGTAAAAACAGTGAATATGATCTACGTCACTCATATCCCTAAGCAGGAGCGCAAGTGCGCACTAAGGGACATTTACGCCATGGAGCTAGTCGCCCCAAAATTTAATCCATGGTCGGCCTGTCCGATCACTTTCGACCACAAAGACCATCCGACCAGTATGCGTCATGGAGGTTTGGCAGCATTGGTCCTCGATCCAATCATCACCGGATTCCATCCCACGCGAGTCCAAATGGATAGCGACAGTAGTCTTAACCTGCTTTATTAGGACACTGTCCGTAAAATGGGTATTGATACCTCAATTATCAAGCCCACTAAAACCACCTTTAAAGGAGTAATACCCGGCGTAGAGGCCTGCTGCACAGGGTCAATAACGCTGGAGGTAGTCTTTGGCTCATCGGAAAACTTCCGAAGCGAAGATTTGGTCTTCGACATCATCCCCTTCCATAGTGGTTATCATGCACTGCTCGGACGAACCGCTTTCGCCCATTTCAATGTAGTTCTGCACTACGCCTATCTAAAGCTTAAAATGCCCGGACCGTGCGGTGTTATAACAGTCAATGGAAACATGGAGCATTCCCTCTGTACTGAGGAGCATACCGCGGCCCTCGCGGCTGAGGTACAGGGTGGCCTTATCAAGCCAAATACTTCAACAGCCATCAAGCCCCCGGACACTGTCAAACGAGTCCGATCTACCCTGCAAAACGATAGTTCGGTTCATCAAGAACTTGATTAGCTATTTGGCCTCCGTCAAAACCCCCACCTAATCGCGGCATGCGTACCACGCGTACATAACTACGCACTAAAAATACCATGGGCAAGGACGGAGGCACACTAAGGACAAAGTCCACAATACAGCTCGACCCTATTCGGACCTTAATATTCTTCCCTTTTTCTGTTTTTTATTTTTATTTTTCAGGTTCTTTAAAACCCAAATAACTTTTCAGTGGTACAAAGGGCCCTTTCCCAGGCCCCTTCTGTATACTCGATCATTGATCCTCTCAAAGGATCCTACACCAAGGTGAAAAGCGGCGCAGACGTGCGGCAAGGTGTCCAAAGGATCTTTAAGACCACCTTTTTAGGACCTGTATACAACTTTCCCTTGTTCTTAAACTCTTGGCATGTAAAATAGCCTTGACGATTGTGGCATTCTCTGTAAGAACATGTTTGATGTATCAATCAGACTATAGCAAAAACAGTGTTGCCCAAACTTGTTCGGTATTGGCTTATTTCATAATCTGTATTCCATCTTCACGACAGATTGACATATACACCTCGACATAAATTGCCAGGGGCTCTATTCAGCCATGTATATTTTCCAAAAACAAAAGTCCGAACACTTTCATAGTATACTTCGGCGTCCCAAATACCACATTATATGCATTGGCTCCGAATCATGTCTTTGGTCAATAGTTGGGTTGCCCGGCTCCTATGATTACCACCTTACGTTCCGCTTGTTCGGCTAAGGTAGTAAAGGGAGAACTACTGTGATTGTGTTACTGGTTCATCTGGTCAAACACCTCAGTAGAGAAAGTTGAAAACTGAATGTCATGATATAGCAAGAGCTGGCCAGTGGTTCGGCGACTTACTAAATCTTTTGCGATTTCTTTCGTATTATACGAAGGTCTAGCCTCCACCTAGTCATGCGCCTATGGCATCCATGTTCGGATAGTCGAACAAGCACCAGGGGCTAGCTTATTGTCCCATTGTCAAACTCTTATGGCTAAGTGAGAGTGATAAAGTCGCATAGTCTGATTGCCTGGTTCGCTGCACTAACACCTCCTTTAAAGACCAAGACGTTGGGTCAAGTGAGCTCATGTGCTACTCCCGAACACCCTCATAGTATCTACATGGGGGCGAAAGCCGACGAATGGCAAATTTGAGAAATAAATACGGCCGGATAGGAGGAAGATATTTCTGAAAAAAGCACAAGTATATTACAAAGGCCTTGTTTCATAATACAAAGTCTGGGCAGCCCAGATACATTCATTCAAACATAATATCCTTTGAGCATTGACCCTCTATTAAACGGGCACCCTCCAGGACGCCCTCGAAGTATCGCTCTGGCTTGCGGTAGTCCTTGACCTCGGGTGGACCTTCAACTGCCACGGCGGCAGCCTTCATCTTCGCCCAGTGCATCTTGACACGGGCAAAGTCCATCCACACACCCTCTATGCATGCCAAGCGCTTCACAGCCTCAACTCGGGGCAGGGCGTCGCCGAGTCGCTTGACCAAGCCAAAGTAGCTGCTCGGAATGGGTCCGGCTGGCCATAGCCGGACTATGATGTCCTTCATGGCCAAATCGGACATCCTATGCAGCTCCGCCAACTGCATCAGCTGGTTGTTCAGCAGTGCTGGCCTTTCTGGCGCCAGGTACTGGGACCAGAAGAGCTTCTCCGTGGTGTTTCCCTCCTGAGACCAGAAGAATTGCATGGCGTCGGCCGCACTCCTTGGGAGATCCGTAAAGGCGTCTGGAGAACTCCATAGTTGATTAAGCAAGGTATATCTCTGACCGCCAAATATACTCTGTAAAAGAAAGGGCTTACCAGCCTCTATTTGTTCGGCTTTCTTGATCTCCTCGCGAGCCACCCGGGACTCAGTACGCGCTTCCTTGGCTTCCTAAAGAGCCTTGGTGAGATCGACCACTTGGGCCTTATTCTTTTCCTCCAAGGTCTCGCACTTGTTGGCGGCATCTTGGAGTTCCTGCTCCACTTTGGTCACCTGCTCCTCATACTTGCGGCGGGTGACCTGCTCGGCCTCTAAATCCACAACCGCTTTGTCAGTGGCTTCTTGGCTCACCTGCGCCTTCTCCTTGGCTTGGGCGAGGGCACTCTTCTGGGCCTCGACCTCGGTCGCACTACCTGCAAATATGATCAGGATAACACAAGAGATTAGACCCCGCATTGGCATATTACTTCAGGTATGTAAACAATGTTTTCAAATCATACCTTGCGCCTCATCAAACCGCTTGTTCATGCGGAAGAGGTCCTCATCGGCCCGCTCCAGCTTCCGCTTGAGTTCGGATACTTCGGCGGCCTGGGCGGTTACCGCTAACAGTGAAGCCTGTTTATCAAAATAGAAAAGTATGTTATCTCCTGCGAATATTAGTTGATCCTTTGTTCGACCCTTCTTTTCAAAAGCCGAATAGAGTCTAAGGGGCTACTATCTATACACAGGAATATTTTTGCATATACAAAGCAACTAAGAATATTACATCACGTACCTCAAAGCCTGTTAATAGGCTAGTAAAGGCTTCGTTCAGCCTGCTTTTGGCGGACTGAGCCTTCTCAACCACCGTACCCATGAGGGTATGGTGCTCTTCCACAATGGAAGTGTGCCGAAGCGCTTCCACCAGAGTGTCCGACGCCTCTGGATTGATAGAGGCCACCGATGGAGTCCACGCTCCCCTCTCCTTCAAAGGAGGTTGCTCGCTCGATTCCAGAGCCGTACGGGTCTTTGGAATAATGTTCGGCTAGGGGGCGGATTGGTCATGGCCCCCGTTACCGGTCTCCATGGGGGTTAGTTCCCTCATGTTCTTGGCAGCCGAGGTGTTATCCTCTGGCGTCGTCTGGGTGGCCTCCCGCACCTCTCCATGGACCGGAGAGGCTCTTCGGGACAACACTTCGGTGTTGTCTGTGGCAGTTCGTGGGGAGTCTCGCGGAGGTGTCTCGCTCTCCACCATCTCCAGCCCCAGCGAGTTCCCAGAAGACGATGATAGTTGGGGAAGATCACTGGCTGGATTGCAGCATGCAATTTAAATATGTTAAAACTGCAATCATAAAAACCAGATATATATACAGTATCCTTGGACACTTACGATGTGGTCAGGGGCTTCGACCTGGGGCGCCAGTCGGGGATGGCTTCAACATCCGAGTCCGAGTCGTCCGAAAGGGAAATCTTCCCCTTCTTGGACGCCTCCGCCTCTAGGTCCATGGAGGCCGCCATTTTCTTCTCCCCCCTTAAGGGGAGGATTGCTCTCCTCCTCCTCTTCGTCTTCATCTCCCTCGTGGGAGGAGGGATGTCACATCCCTAGTTTGGGTAATGCCTAGTGCTAGCATCTTGTGTTGCATCATGTCTAAGTTCTAACAAGTTGAACTAAGGATATTCTAAAGCCTCAAAAATTTAATTAAAAGAGGGGCAAATAACCCTAAAAATTGCATTCAATGAGCCCAAAATGCTCTTCAATGATGTTTGATATTTTTGGCAATGGTCTTGATCCAAACCAAAAATAATGAAAATTTTTGAAGAATAATTTTGGGCACTAATTTTAAATCATATTGTATTTTGAATTTGAATTTATATTCATATAACTAGAATATATCTTCAAATGCTCTTGAAATAATTTATGGGCATGTGGGCTAGGTCCATTTCTGCAACATAAAATATTTCAGAAAGATTTGGCATGAGTTTAAGTTTTATTTTGAATTTAAAAGTGGCAAATAAATATAAAAGAAAACAGAACAGAAAAATAAAATAGAGCAGAATCTTACCTGCTAATCTGGCCCAGGAGAGAATTGGCCCAGCCCACCAGGGGCGCCGAGGTCTTCTTCCACCTCTGGCAGTAGGCACAGGGCGTGTGCCCGACGCGCGCAGCGCCACCTCCACCCTGCCTGCTTCTCCCCTCGACGGTTTAGACGCTCTGGGGGCGCCACGCTACCCCCTGGACCCACTCGACCGCTTCCCTCTCTCCCTGCCTCGCCTCTCCCGCTCTCCCTCCCGAAGCCGAGCGAGCTCGTCGCCGCCGCTCACTGCCACCGCGCTCACCACCCGTCCCTCGACCAACCGCCATGTCCATCGGCTCCGCCTCATCGTCTGTGTCATCCCAGACAAGCCACGCATCCTCGGGCGCCCTACAAAATTGCTATCACCGTCGTCTTCCACCTCGGGCTTCGACCACCGCCGCCGTTGATCCGCCATCTCCGACGCATCCCCGAGCCCGCTAACCATCCCTACGGATCCGCCGTGAGCTCCTCCTTCTTTTTCCCTTGTCCCCTCACTTCTGCGCGTTCTCTAGCCCCGATCCCCAACCGTGACCGAAGAATCTCGCCGCCGGCCATGGCGTGGCCGTGGCCACAGCCGCGCAAGATCGCAACCGAGCGCTTCACCGCACTCGCCGCGTACCCAGGAGGCCGCAGCACGGCCGGAGACACCGCACTCGCCGCGTACCCAGGAGGCCGCAGCACCGCTCCGCACCTCTGGCCGTGCCTCCTAGTGACGACCCGAGCTCGCCCGAGCTCCGGCAGCTGCCAACATCATCGCCGACGTCTTTTCTGACCACCCCAAGCCCAAACACCACCACCACTCGACGCGACAGCCCCATAGATTCACGTAGATGCTCCTCGCGTGCCAAATAGGGCCCTGCAGCGAAACCCCGACTCCCTCCGCCGCGGATTTGGTCGCCGGCGGCTAAACGCCGGCGGCTGACGTGGCCGTCATTGGCGGTTAAACACCCCACTAACCAACCCCCCTACGGCACTAACACATGGGCCCTGCTGCATAACTAACCCTGGTTTAGCCCTGTTTAGATTAAACTAACCCACGGGCCCCACAGGTCAGCTTGACCTGGCCACGTCACACGTTGACCGACCCCACACGTCAGTGTTGACCCGGCTGACGTGGCCATTGACCAGGCCCACCTATCATTGACACTGAACATCACTGTGTCACTGACCAGTGGACCCCACTGGTCAGGTTTAACCTAGACCGCTGCTGTTGACCTGCTGAGGTCAGCATGACATAGTGGTGATGCTGTAACTATTTTCTGGGATTTTAAATAAATCAGAAATGATTTATTTAATTCAGAAAATATCCAAAACTTCAAAAAATGACAGAAATTCAACCGTAGCTTAGATTGAAATAACTTATATATGAAAAATTATCAGAAAAAAAATCAAGGAATCCATCTGTACCATTTTCATGCATGTTTGAACAATGTTGGTCCTCTGTTTTGCACAAAACAAATAAAGGGCATTTAAATAATCATATATGGAGTTGGAATTTGAATCATGTATTTAAACCAACTTCATTTAAATCATAGCTAGATGCATTAGCTCAAATCACAGCATATTGCCATGTCATGATCATGCTTCATATTGTGGCATCGCATTGATTGTGTTCTTTCTCATTTACCGGTGTTTGTCCCCTCTCGATAGACGTGGTTCCGACGATGTGATCGATGACACCGATGAAGAACTAAACTATCTTTAGAAGTACCTGTCAAGCAAAACCCCCTTGTTTATTCTGATACAATCCCACTCTCTCGCTCCTGCTCTCTTTTACTCCATTAGGACAACAGCGATTCAACTGTTACATGATGCGGTAGTTGAACCCCTTTCCTCTGCATGACCTATCATTGCCACAGTAAATAGATGAAACCCACTAGCATGAGTAGGAGTTGTTTGAGCCCTGATGTGCCTACTCATTCATGCTTGTTTGTCATGCCTACTACTACTTAGAGTGGAGTCAGGTCCGATTCATCGGGGATGAATTGGAATGTGGTGAACATGTCCTACTGTTGAGAGCTAAGTGTGTGAACATGATTTGGTAAAGGTAGCGGTGAGAGGCCATGTAGGAGTACATGGTGGGTTGTCTTATTGAAACCGTCCTCAGGAACTGAGTTCTGTGTTTGTGATCCATGAACAGTTACTACCACACATTGGAATGCTTAAGTGCCCCTCTCGAATTTTTTAATCAACCTGATCTCTGTCCAGGAGTTGCAACTAGTCTCTGGTGTTTGTAGGTAGTGCTAGTAGTCTACTAAGTGGCACCCGATACAGGTGGGCTTGGGATAGACTAGGCACAGTGGCACAGTGTACCAAGTGGCACCCGGATGGTGGGCTTGGTAACCGTGCTCACATTGTTTGGGGTCGTGAGCGACACCCCGGCCAGATCTCCTTGCAGATGGAACCCGAATAGGCGATAAACCTGGACTAGAGACTTGTTGGTTAGTCAAGTCATGGCTGACTCCCTCGCCAGGCTTCCGCTTGAAGGTTGCCGAGATACACGATGTGTACATGGTGGTAAGTGGGGAGAGCGTGTCTGAAGAAGTACACCCCTGCAGGGTTATCATTATCTATTCGAATAGCCGGATTCCTCGGATATGGAAACTTGGACCCCTTGCATAGTTCATAGACAAGTGAAAGTGGATACTCTAAAATGCGCAAGATAAGCGTGAGTGCTATGGACGGCGTTCTCGTAGGGAGACGGGAGCGGATCCATAGTGGAGTATTGATATGGTGAATATGCGGACTCGTGTGCACCACCCCAAAAGAGTTACTTGCTGTCGTAGTTCAGGATAGCCACCTAGTCAAAGCTGGCTTGCTGTAGTTAAACCCCACCACCCCTTTGTTGATACCGATGCATATGTAGATAGTTCTGATGTAAGTCTTGCTAGGTACATTTGTACTCACATTTGCTTAATTTATGTTTTGCAGAGAGACTTCAGTCCTGCTAGTAGGTCCGTGTGGACTTCGGCATTTAGCTTGATACCTCAGCTACGATATTGTGCCCTCGGCAGGATCTGGTAGATAGTGAGGCTTCTCATCCTTTTTCAGTTGTAGAAGTCTGTACTCAGACATATTAAGCTTCCACATGTGCTTTGGCTTGTATGCTCTGAATGTTGGGTCATGAGACCCATGTTTGTTTTATCTGGCCCTTCAGAGCCTAATGAATAAATACTCTGAGTCGTTGAGTCTTGTTGTGATGCCATGTTGTATTGCATATATTGAGCATATTGTGTGTATGATTGAAATGCTTGGTATGTGTGGGATCCGACAACCTAGTTGTTTATCCTTGGTAGCCTCTCTTATGGGGAAATGTAGTCTTGTGCTTCCATGAGCCATAGTAGTCCGCTACAGCCCGGTTCACCGGAGTCCTCCTAGCCTAGCACTACTGCTCCGGAACACTTGACTGGCCGGCATGTGATTCACTTCGTTCCTGTGTCTGTCCCTTCGGGGAAATGTCACACGGTGACATCCGGAGTCCTGCCTAGCCTGCTACAGCCCGGTTCACCGAAGTCCTGTTAGCCCATTGCTATAGCCCGGATTCGCACGCTGTTGACCGTCATGCTCGATGTTGATTCATGTATGCATGTCCCCATAAGTTAGTGCCACTTTAGGTTCACGACTAGTCATGTCGGCCCGGGTTCTCTGTCATATGGATGCTAGCGACACTATCATATACGTGAGCCGAAAGGCGCAAACGGTCCCGGGCCATGGTAAGGCAACACCCGTGGGAATACCGTGCTTGAGGCCGCAAAGTGATATGAGGTGTTAGCGGCTAGATCGATGTGATTTGGAATCGTCCTGACAGCTTTGGTATCAGAGCTTGACTGCCTGTAGGATTGCCAAGCCAAGTTGGTCGAAGTCGTGTCTAGAAATGCTTTAGTTATATAAGGGAATTGATTGTGGATGGGAACGTAAGGCTCTTTTTACTCCTTATCCTCATGACCTTCTGATCTGAGTCATCTTATCTTTTCTACAAGGTTAATAACTAGGCTTCTCTTCTATCTCTCAGGATGACGTGTTACTAAACCGTAGTTGCCTAGGATTGTTGAGTTTAAGCCTTAGTTCAGTTCTTATTGCTTCCGTCTGTTGACCGTTGATCCCGGAACTTTGATATTGTGATGATGAGTGGTTATGCCACCATTTTGCAGGATGTCTCAAATCTTTTTGAGCATTTACAACCGTTATGTTGTCCGAGTCATCCCAGGTTTCTAAACAGTCTGATGCATCTGCAAATCCCTTCCTCCCGTTCCTGATGTCCTTTTGGGCCAGATTAAGAACACTAATCGGTGAGTTGAGGTACTCTGTTTCCTCGACATATATGTTGGAGCTATTATTATGACCCTAGGCATCCTAGAGAAACACCCATTAATCTAGCAATGCTTTGTATTCCCAGTGTGATGATTTTGGCCATTATTCTCGAAAGCATCTCGTGATGCCATCTAGTAGTAGGTATTCCACTCCTGGGTTCCTGACCCAAGATCCACTCTACTTACCTCGTGTTGATAGTGTTGCTCGTACCTTTAGGATATTAGTAACCTTTGCGATGGTCCTCGAGGTCCGTGGTATTTCCTTCTTCCAAATACCATGAACTGCTTATGGCAGAAGTTCTTTTGAACCAAAGATCATAACCAGAGTGCTCTTGATGAGTTCTCCATTTTACATTGTGAATCTGCCAGTTCTACCTTTCTGCATAGGTTATCCGGAAGAAATGTTGACCTTTGCTCGACATACTAATCTATGCATCCACAACTCAGAAAGATATATGTTCCTTTGAGTTGCCCCTCTCTCTAGTTGTATCCTAATCTTCGTCTATCATTGATAGTAAAGAGCATTTCATGCACTCATGCTCATCGATATCTCATATTCTTGTGGTCTGTCAAGCCATTCTATTCTGGAATGACTAGGAGAAACAAACTCCAGTACCTTATCCATCTCCAGGATTGGGTCAAAGCAGTTGTAATCTGCAAATCAAATGCCAACCCAGCCTTTGATTTTGTTCTACCCTGAAGTATTACCGTATTATGTGAAGAATGTCATGAGAATTGCACCACCCCTTGTGAATTCTTGACGCAGTGATATTCCTTGCCATCATTGTTCATTCCTCGGTCCCGTGTTGTTGTAACCGGAATGCCGACAAGTGAACCGTGATGTGTGAAATCAATACTCCTAGCAACCTCATTGCTTGGTAGTTAATGGACAATACTCTCACTCTTAGCGTGCTGGTTATTGAATCATCATCTTAAGATTGATTGTGCTACCTAGTCCTTATTTCTGGTGCACTCTTCGATCCATGAGTTGGGATTGTGTCAATCCCTCACTCTTTCGATCATATCGTCTTGCCCTGAAAAGCAAGATTGTTCTCGAGCTTAGAGTCATACCGGTGGTTTGTGATTTTCCGGATATCTTCACGGAAGTATCACCAGGTCATCCCCTGACCGATATGGTGAGTTCGTGATCAAGTTGGTTTACCAATAAACCGCTCTTTCTCCAAGAATCCGTGTTGGATACCCCTGAGCTAGTTGGTTAAGCTAAACAACAACTTGGAGAGTTGGAAGATAAAAGCTTTGCCGAATTTAGTTCATTCTAAAGGGATATCTTTGCGTTTGTTTGTGTGTTGAAGAAAGGTGATTTCTTCATCGATTGGTCCTCTGATCAGCTGTTAGATCTATTATCTTGCCAAAACTTTGATTTGGGTGTGGGCTATCCTCAAATCAAATCGGAACCAACGATGATCATAATGTTGTCTTACTCATGGTTTTTCCTCGAGCATACACCGTTATATCTTTTGTTCTGACCAATGCTATCACTTTGTTCACATAATTGTGGAATTCCATCTATATGGAAATCTTGATGGCTTGTTGTTGAACATCCAGCTAGTGTTGGAAACTTATATAAGCATTATCTTCATGTTCTGTTCATGAAGCATATGTTGGATGAAAGAAGCGACTTTCTCTGATTCGCGTGCAGTTGGTGCAAGTTGCTGTTGTGAGTTCGAGAAGGATTGTTTTTGTTTCCCCTGGTACCATCCCAAGTCAGTCATGCATGTACGAAGTATGCTATGGTTTGATAGGCTCGCTACCTCCATTCCATATGTATCTCCTTGTACACCAAGCCACTAACTGATTTGTTCAAGGAGAAGAAGTTCCTTCATAAGAGCTAATCATATGACTTATGCAAGGACTTTGTTATCCGCGATGATGGTTCCCCACTTGAACTCGGTAGTGTTTCGTTGTAAGACTACTACGTGGTCATGCTTGTCTAGGACAGCGTGTTCACATGTTTGTAGCAAAACTCGCTCATGTTTTGGAGCTTACTACCATAGTCCATCTCCCGAGAATCTCGTAACATCATCCTGTCGATTTGTGTTGCAACCTTTCCTTTTCCGACATGCTGTCTCAAATATCCTGTTACCAACCAGATCTGAATCTCAGGCAGCTATGATGGTTGAAACATTCCTGACAGTGTCAAAACCGGTGGATCTTGGGTAGGGGGTCCCAAACTATGCGTCTAGGCCGGATGGTAACAGGAGGCAGGGAACACGAAGTTTTACCCAGGTTCGGGCCCTCTTGATGGAGGTAAAACCCTATGTCCTGCTTGATTAATATTGATGATATGGGTAGTACAAGAGTAGATCTACCACGAGATCAGAGAGGCTAAACCCTAGAAGCTAGCCTATGGTATGATTGTATGTTATGGTTGTTTTCCTACGGACTAAAACCCTTCGGTTTATATAGACACCAAAGAGGGCTAGGGTTACACAAGGTCGGTTACAAAGGAGGAAATATCCATATACGTATTGCCTAGCTTGCCTTCCACGCCAACTACAGTCCCATCCGGACACGAGACGAAGTCTTCAATCTTGTATCTTCATAGTCTAACAGTCCGACCAATGGAGATAGTCCGGCTGTCCGGAGACCCCCTAATCCAGGACTCCCTCAGTAGCCCTTGAACCAGGCTTCAATGACGATGAGTCCGGCGGGCAGTATTGTCTTCGGCATTGCAAGGCGGGTTCCTTCTCCGAATAAATCATAGAAGAATTTGAATACGAGGATAGTGTCCGACCCTGCAAAATAAGTTCCACATTCCACCGTAGAGAGAATAATATTTTCGCAGATCTAATTTGCTAGCTTGTTTTGGCAACACGAAGTTACGTCATGGCCCAGTGATTATTCTAACCGTTTCTTTTAACCAGCCCCGCACATAACGCGAGGCAGTTTTTCAACACGTCTTGTCAAAGCAGAGATCGTGTCCCCTTATTACGAGATTCTCATCAATACGGGCGTGGGTAACCCAACCACGCCATCAATTGCGGCGCTTGGGGGATAAGCGAGTTTTACCAGGCAAGTGGGGATGCTTAGTTTTGTCCTCCCATATAAAGGGATAAGGATTCACCTTTCTATCCATGCCTTCTTCCTCCTTTGCTCATCCGCTCCCACACACTCGAGCTCTAGCGCCCAAGTCCTCACTTCCATCTCCACCTTCTCCAATCATGTCCGGAGCGGGAGGCAAGTGGATGGTCTCCTCCGTCACGGAGGGAGACATCAAGAAACTGAGGAGAGTCGGATACCTGCCCAACGACATCGCGCACCGGCTCCCAGATGAGGGGCAACTCATTCCCACCCCAGGCCCCATGAGAGGGTGGTATTCCTCACCCATTTCCTCCGCAGACTGGAATTCCCTCTCCACCCCTTCGTCCAGGGGCTCATGTTTTATTACGGCCTAGATTTCCATGATTTGGCCCCAAACTTGATCCTCAACATCTCGGCGTTTATCGTCGTGTGCGAGGCCTTCCTCCGCATCAAGCCCCACTTCGGCTTATGGCTGAAGACCTTCAATGTCAAGCCGAAGGTGGTGGGTGGCCGCAGGGTGGAGTGTGGAGGCGCCATGGTGGGCAAGATGCCCAACATAACATGGATTGAGGGCTCCTTTGTGGAAAGCATTAAGGGGTGGCAATCGGGGTGGTTCTATATCACCGAGCCACGCGACCCCGCATGGGTAGTGGCCCCCGAGTTCCGATCTGGCATCCCCATGCGGCTCACTTCCTAGAAGGAGAAGGGCCTGTCCTGGGGTAATTCAAAAGAGCTGACCGGACTCCAGACATGTATTCAAAACATGGTGGACAAGAAGCTCAAGCTCGTCAACATAGTCCAGGTTATTCTCATCCGTCGGATACTCCCGTGCCAACAACGGGAGTTCACCTTGTGGGAGTTCAATCCGGCGCAGCACCGAACTCTGAACAGGCTCTTCGATACGACTCATGAAGATGCCTGGAGGGTGTTGTTCAAGAGAGTTGAGGTCCCTCCCCCATCACTGAGGATCACGGATTCAGCGCGAAGCGCCACGCCAGTGCGGTAAGTTGTTTTACCTTTCATGGGATACTTATTTTTATATAGATTGACTCTCTGTGGGATCTAAACTCCTATGCCTTTGACAGGACTGGCCGAAGATGGCCGGACAAATCGACTGTCCGGCTCCTTTGCCCGAAGGCCCCGCAGACGCCCTTCTGGCGAAGATGTTGACTCCGGCCCCTTATAAGGTGCCGGAGAAGACCAAGAAGGCCAAGGGAGCTCGA
Source organism: Triticum dicoccoides (assembly GCF_002162155.2). Taxonomy (NCBI): domain Eukaryota; kingdom Viridiplantae; phylum Streptophyta; class Magnoliopsida; order Poales; family Poaceae; genus Triticum; species Triticum dicoccoides. Next base: position 423,891,016 of record NC_041390.1, on the reverse strand, counting down.
AAGAGTTCCCGATGCCATGCGTCGTCGGACTCACCGTCCGATGACTCTGTGGCGCACTCTTCTCCCGAAGACGAGGAGGAGGAAGAAGAGGCTCCCCCACCGACTGGGGGAGACAAGAAAAGGAAGGCCGGCCCAACTGGGGAGGCCGGAGGGTCCAAGAAGGGAAGAACTCTCCCTCCGGACAGCTCCACCGCCACCGACGAAAGTGAAGACGAGTGGTTACCCAGGGCCAAGCCCTCGGGGAGATCATAAGTATTCGGATACCAAAGTTACCCATAGGATTCCTTTGTCGCACTACTTTTCCTAACGCCGAACTCAATTGTGTAGGCCGCCCCAAGCCAATATCGAGGTATCCTCGGACGGTTCCCTAGGCTCGTCGGACATGGATAGCGATGCAGTCCCGACCGCCACCTCCCCTCATCCTGCCAACTATGCCGAGGTGTTGTCGCAAGAGGCATCGGATCGAGGGGGGACCGTCCCGGAGGCACCTCAAGGCGACCTTTTGGACTCCGGGAGCCGAGGGGACGGGGTCCCCGAGAGCTCCGAGTTCGACCCTTAGCCGAACACCGCGCCAGATCCTGCAACGGTTCCGGGCTCGGGCAGGCGGTCCCCTTCTAAGAGGGGAAAAACGAAAGTGCCGCTGACCTCTGCCCATCCAGAGGCACCGGACAGCCTGCTGGAAGCACTTCGCAGCGCTTCCATCGACGAGGAGCACCGCACCATCATGAGTGCGGTGATTCAGAAGGTTCAGTCCACCAAGAGCGGATTGACTGAGGCCTGTGCAAGCCTTCTAACAGGCTTAGAGGTAAGTGTGTTTAAAATGTAGTAGAAATATTACCGCATAGACAGTAGCCCCTGATGCTTTGTTCGGTGTTCACAAAGAAAAGCCGAACAGAGGATCAAATAATATCGCAGGAGTCTAATATAAGTATTATCAATATGCATATGCAGGCTTCTCTGCTGGCGTCTGCCGCACTAACTGCGGAGGTCGCCGTACTGAAGCAGGACCTCAATGGGTCCAAGAAAGAGCTCGGCCTTGCCAATAGGCAGCTTGAGGAGAACGAGGGTAAGTAATACCCCGTCTATATATATGTATATATAAAAAAGGACGCGATTGCAAAATGACGAGAACATTATATGTTTTGCCAGGGGCCACGACCGAGGTGGCGACCCTGAAGCAAGCGTTGACCAAGGCCGAAGATACAGCGGCCAAGGAGCGCACCGAGAGAGAGAGGCACGAGGCTCGGGTGGGCGAGGTGTAGCAAGAGCTCCAGGCTCTCGTGACGAAGCATGAGGCGTTGGAGCTTGACTTGAAGACGCGAGAGTCTGAGCTTGCTGCGGCCCGTGAGAGTGTGAAGAGTGCCAAGGCCAAGGCCCAGAAGGCCCTTCAGGAGATTGACGCGATGAAGAAGATAGCGGTGGGTAAGGCTTTCTATATGCAAAGCAAGCATGTAAAAGTGAATTACCGATTACTTACCCGAATTCGGAGCTCTTCAGGAGCATTCGCAGATTTGCCCCGCAGTGTGTCCGATGCCGCACAATTTTACCAGGTCGAGGACGGAAGCTCGACGGAGAAGCTGTTCTGGTCTTAGTATGCTGAGGCCGAACATCCGATGCCAATGAGCGACCAGCTGGAGCAGATGGTCGAGCTATATAAGGTGGCCGATCAGGCCATGAAGGGCTTCATAGTCTGGTTGTGGCCTGGTGACGCCCTTCCGAACAGCTTCTTTTGCCTGGTGAGGCGGCTTGTGGATGCCTGCCCCCGGCTGGAGGTCGTCAAGCGATCCGTCTGCATAGAAGGTGCACGTCGGGCTTTCGCCCGTGTAAAAATGCAGTGGGTCAAGCTAGACGCCATGAAGCTGATCAAGGAGGGCCCACCGGAGGGCAAGGAGCACCGCCACCCCGAGATGTACTACGAGGGTGTTCTGCCGGTTGCCCGTCTTATCGCGAATGAGTGTTCACAAGATGTAATATTTGAATGGGACTTGCTCGTGTTGTCCTGTATGTATGAAAACTTGTATCATGTTCGCTATGCAACGCTTGTTAGAATTTAAAATATTACCTTCTGTTTGGCTGTTTATCCAATCTGGGAGATGGCTAGTCCTCGGCTTGTGCCCCCATGCCACGAGTGCTGGGGTGTTCGAGATAATCCTGAGCACTCTTGTTCCCATGTTTGGGTCCTTCGAGGGAGGTGCTCAGCACAAGGAACAAGGCAACCGGACTAATAATGCTTTATCACTCTCACTTAGCCATAGAATTCTATAATTTTAAATTTCGGCGAAGCCCCTGGTATTCGGAAGGCCGAATTCGGGGTGCGATACACGCCTGTAAGCCGTACAGAGCCGGCCCCTCGCCCTAAGCGGCATAAGTCTTTAGTGACTCGAAAAACCTCGCCGAACAGCGACCAGTCTCTCGCCTTATCATGACAGTCAGTTTTAGCTTTCTCTACTGAGGTGCTTAGCCCGGCAGAACCGGGGCACAATCACAGTAGTTCTCCTAGCGCTACCTTAGCCGATAGAGCGGAACGTAAGGTACCAAAACATAGGAGCCGGGCAAACCCAACATTTGACCAAAGACATGATTCGGAGTTGATGCATATAATGCTATAAGTTCGGGGTGCCGCACTTGTGAAAGTGTTCGGACTTTTCACACCGCATTGTGGGGTATGTGAGCCCCTGGTGTGTTGGCCGTACCAGAGTGTACGGTTGCAAGGCGTCATTAATGAACACACACACACACACACACATATATATATATAACAAGAATGCAATAATAGCTGTAATGTCATGCATTGTTTATTGAAAAGTTGCGTTAAAGCAGAGTGATACAGATAGTGTGATAAGCAAAAGAGTAGGGCTATGTCCCTTCCAAGGGCGAGCTGAGGAATGATGTGAAATCTGTAATCAACCTGGGAATTCCGTTGTATAACGTAGCTGTCTGCCTCCTTGGTTGTTGTATCATGTGTTCGGCAATAGGGCTGCCGGATAGTGTTTCCAGAGATTAAGGTCCTGAAAGAAAAAAATAAAAAAAACCAAATGGAAAGCCCCTAGTGCGGTTTAGGCCGCGTTTTGGGGCGTGCCGTACTTGTGCCCCCCCTCCCCACCTGTGCCCATGGTATTTTTAATGCGTAATTATGTATGCGCGGCACGAATAGCGCCGTTGGGCTGGGATTGGGGTGGCCACCGTATTGCTACGAGAGCTCAGATCACGCCAGGTGGTCTATTTGCCGATTGCCCCGAGCGCACTAGAAGGTGTCCGGGCTTTGAAACGCCGAACTGGTAGTTTGCCTTGAGAGGCTGCTTTGCGCTTCTGCTGCGAGGGCCGCGGTGTGCTCCTCTGTTCAGAGAGAGCGCTCTGTGTTTCCATTGACTGTGATAACTCCGCGAGGTCCTGGCATCTTGAGCTTGAGGTATGCATAATGCGGTACCGCATTGAATCTAGCAAATTTGGTTCGTCTAAGCGGCGCGTGATAACCACTGCGGAACGGGACTATATCAAAGATTAAGTCTTTGCTTCGGAAGTTATCCGGGGATCCAAAGACCACTTCCAATGTAATGGAGCCTGTGCAATGGGCCTCTACACCTGGAATGACGCCCTTAAAGGTCGTTTTTGTGGGTTTGATCCTTGAGGGGTCTATACCCATTTTGCGGACTGTGTCCTGATAAAGCAGGTTCAGGCTGCTGCCGCCGTCCATAAGGACTCGTGTGAGGTGAAATCCGTCGATGATTGGGTCTAGAACCAGTGCGGCGAATCCGCCATGACGGATACTAGTGGGGTGGTCCCTGCGATCGAAGGTGATCGGACAGGAGGACCAAGGGTTGAACTTTGGGGCGACTGGCTCCAACGCATATATGTCCCTAAGCGCACACTTCCGCTCCCTCTTGGGGATGTGGGTTGCGTATATCATGTTCACCGTCCGCTGATACGTCTCCAACGTATCTATAACTTTTGATTGCTCCATGCTATATTATCTACTGTTTTGGACTATATTGGGCTTTATTTTCCACTTTTATATTATTTTTGGGACTAACCTATTAACCGGAGGCCCAGCCCAGAATTGCTGTTTTTTTTGCCTATTTTAGTGTTTCGAAGAAACGGAATATCAAACGGAGTCCAAACAGAAAAATCCTTTTTGGAACGTTTTTTTCTTCTCGGATAAGACCTAGGAGACTTGGACCCTACTCCAAGAAGTACCGAAGGCGGTCACGAGGGTAGGGGCGCGCCCCCCCTACAAGGCGCGCCCCCTGGCTCGTGGGCCCCTCGGTGCTCCACCGACGTACTCCTTCCTCCTATATATACCCACGTACCCCCAAACGATCACAACAGGAGCCAAAAACCTAATTCCACCGCCGCAACTTTCTGTATCCACGAGATCCGATCTTGGGGCCTGTTCCGGAGCTCCGCCGGAGAGGGCCGTCATCACGGAGGGCTTCTACATCATCATAGCCCATCCGATGAAGTGTGAGTAGTTTACCTCAGACCTTCGGGTCCATAGTTATTAGCTAGATGGCTTCTTCTCTCTTTTTGGATCTCAATACAATGTTCTCCCCCTCTCTTGTGGAGATCTATTCGATGTAATCTTCTTCTTTTGCGGTGTGTTTGTTGAGACCAATGAATTGTGGGTTTATGGTCAAGTCTATCTATGAACAATATTTGAATCTTCTCTGAGTTCTTTTATGTATGATTGGTTATCTTTGCAAGTCTCTTCGAATTATCCGTTTGGTTTGGCCAACTAGATTGGTAGTTCTTGCCATGGGAGAAGTGCTTAGCTTTGGGTTTGATCTTGCGGTGTTCTTTCCTAGTGACAGAAGGGGCAGCAAGACACATATTGTATCATTGCCATCGAGGATAACAAGATGGGGTTTATTTCATATTGCATGAATTTATCTCTCTACATCATGTCATCTTGCTTAAAGCGTTACTCTGTTTTTAACTTAATACTCTAGATGCATGCTGGATAGCGCTGCATGAGTGGAGTAATAGTAGTAGATGCAGAATCATTTCGATCTACTTGTTACGGACGTGATGCCTATATACATGATCATGCCTAGATATTCTCATAACTATGCTCAATTCTGTCAATTGCTCAACAGTAATTTGTTCACCCACCGTAGAAAACTTATGCTCTTGAGAGAAGCCACTAGTGAAACCTATGGCCCCCGGGTCTATTCTCATCATATCAATCTCCATCACTTTAATCTTGCTTTCTTTTTACTTTTCCTTTTACTTTTCACTTTGCATCTTTATATCAAAAATACCAAAAATATTATCTATCGGATCTCACTTCCGTAAGTGACGGTGAAGGGATTGACAACCCCTAATCGCGTTGGTTGCATTGAGCTCTTTGTGTTGTGTAGGTACGAGGGACTTGTGCGTGGCCTCCTACTGGATTGATACCTTGGTTCTCAAAAACAGAGGGAAATACTTACGCTACTCTGCTGCATCATCCTTTCCTCTTCGGGGAAAACCAACGCAAGCTCAAGAGGTAGCATCCGCACTTGCAGAGGAAACCTCTTCTGTCCTCCAGTGTGCGGCTGCCAGGGCTCCTCCTCGTCATCGCTATGCAGCCCCTTGTCCTTGTTTTCGGCAATTAACTTGCTGGCCTGCTTGAACACCCAACAATCTCTGTTGGTGTGATTGGCTGGCTTGTCTGGGGTGCCGTGTATTTGACACGAGCGATCGAGTATACGGTCCAAGCTGGACGGACCCGGCGTACTTTGGTTGAATGGCTTTTTCCACTGACCGAGTTTAGAGCCTTTGAATCCGGCATTGAGTGTCGTATCCTCAGTATTTTCGCTGTTAATGCGGCGCTTATGCTTGTTGCGACGTGACCTGCTATTGACGTCCTTGGTATCTGAGGTACCATGGTTCTTTGATATGTTATTACTGTGAGCCAGCCAACTGTCTTCTCCCGCACAAAAGCGGGTCATGAGCGTTGTGGGGGCTGCCATAGATTTCGGCTTTTCCTGGCCAAGGTGCCGGGCTAGCCACTCGTCTCGGATGTTGTGCTTGAAAGCTGCTAAGGCCTCCGCATCCGGACAGTCGACGATTTGATTTTTCTTTGTAAGGAACTGAGTCCAGAATTGCCTGGCCGACTCTTCTGGCTGCTGAATTATGTGGCTTAGATCATCGGCGTCTGGTGTTCGCACATAAGTGCCCTGAAAGTTGTCAAGGAATGCGGCTTCCAGATCTTCCCAACAGCTAATGGAGTCCGCTGGCAGGCTATTAAGCCAATGCCGCGCTGGTCCTTTGAGCTTTAGTGGGAGGTATTTGATGGCATGTAAGTCATCACCACGGGCCATGTGGATGTGGAGGAGGAAGTCCTCAATCCATATTGCGGGATCTGTTGTGCCGTCGTATGATTCAATGTTTACAAGTTTGAAACCTTCTAGGAATTGATGTTCCATTACTTCGTCTGTGAAGCATAAGGGGTGTGCGGCGCCTCTGTACTGGGCTATATCTCGACGCAGCTCAAATGGGTTTTTCCCGCTGTGTTCAGCCCGGCCGGATTTGCTTTTACTATATCCGGCGTGACGTTTGTCGTTTCGTAGAGTGGTGTGCCCTCATGATCCGTAGATTGATATTGAATGGTTTGCCCTGTCCTCCAATATGTCTCGCAGGTCTGGCGTACCTCCCCATGCCTTTTTATTTGAATGGCGTTGGGGTGGAGGCTGAGCTTTTGGCTGGAATGCCTCTCTATCGCGGTCACGAGGTGGCCGATCAGCCATATCATACGCTTCTTCCTCTAGTCGGGGTAGTAACCTACGCCTTGGGTAACTCTTGGAGGGGCGCTCGAGTTTATAGTCCTCGGCTGCGAGAACTTCAGTCCATTTGTCAGCTAGCAGATCTTGATCAGCTTGAAGCTGCTGCTGCTTTTTCTTCAGGCTATTTGCTGTGGCCATAAGTCGGTACTTGAAGCGCTCTTGTTCGACGGGATCCTCTAGGACCGCGAATTCATCGTCACCGAGGCTTGCCTCGTCTTTGGAGGGGGCATGTAATTGTCATCCTCCTTGTCTCCATCTGCTGCTCTCTCAGGAGAGCTGGCTCCTTCATCCTCCAGCTCTAAATCTTGCTGGAGGGAATTGTTGTTGTCTTTGGTGCTATTCGGAGTGTTATTATCTCCTGTGCCGGTATCACCACTTTTGCTTTGGCGGGACTTAGAGCGGCGCCGCTGACGTTGGCACTTGGGTTGCTTCTTGGAGGGGTCATCCTTCTCTATCTCGTCGCCATTGCCTTCGTTGGGTGTATCCACCATGTATATGTCATATGACGAGGTGGCTTTCCAGTGCCCTATAGGCGCTGGTTCGTGTTCGTCTCCTACATCGTCGTCCATACCGTCGATGTCTTCGGATTCGAAGTCGAGCATGTCAGTTAAATCATCGACAGTGGCTACGAAGTGGGTGGTGGGTGGGCATCGAATTTCTTCGTCTTCCGCATCCCAATCATGTTGGCCATAATCTGGCCATGGCTCTCCTGACAAAGAGAGAGTCCTTAGTGAATTCAGAATGTCACCGAGGGGCGAGTGCTGAAAAATATCCGCGGCAGTGAATTCCAGGCTCGGCGCCCAATCGGATTCGATTGGCAGGGGCGCGGACGATTCGGAGTCCGGGAAAGAGTCCGACACCTTGGAGTCACGGGCTGCGCAGAGGATTATGCTGGTGTTTGGCTCGATCGCCGTCGAGACTGCAGCCCCTGAGGTGGTATCTAGCCACCCGTCCTTGATTGGCGCAGTTTTCTCCGAGCTAAGGGTCGGAGCAGATGCGGGCGCGGCCTCTGGGGTATTGTTTGGCGGCAGAGCTAGGTCATACCCATCGCGACAGTGGGGCGCGCCCAGCTAGGGCTCGAATCCATCAAAGATCAAGTCTCCGCGGATGTCGGTCGTGTAGTTCAAACTTCCAAATCTAACCTGATGGCCAGGGGCGTAGCTTTCAATCTGCTCCAGATGGCCAAGCGAATTAGCCCGCAGTGCAAAGCCGCCGAATACGAAGATCTGTCCGGGGAGGAAGGTCTCACCATGGACCGCATCGCTATCGATGATAGTAGGAGCCATCAAGCCTAACGGCGACGACACAGAGGAACTCTCAATGAAAGCACCAATGTCGGTGTCAAAACTTGCGGATCTCGGGTAGGGGGTCCCGAACTGTGAGTCTAGGCCAGATGGTAATAGGAGGCAGGGGACACGAAGTTTTACCCAGGTTCGGGCCCTCTTGATGGAGGTAAAACCCTACGTCCTGCTTGATTAATATTGATGATATGGGTAGTACAAGAGTAGATCTACCACGAGATCAGAGAGGCTAAACCCTAGAAGCTAGCCTATGGTATGATTGTATGTTATGGTTGTTGTCCTATGGACTAAAACCCTTCGGTTTATATAGACACCGGAGAGGGTTAGGGTTACACAAGGTCGGTTACAAAGGAGGAGATATCCATATACGTATTGCATAGCTTTCCTTCCACGCCAAGTAGAGTCCCATCCGGACACGAGACAAAGTCTTCAATCTTGTATCTTCATAGTCTAACAGTCCGGCCAATGGAGATAGTCCGGCTGTCCGGAGACCCCCTAATCCAGGACTCCCTCAATTCCCAGCATTTGCATTTTGTTCCCAGCTTGCACCCCATCGTGCCAATTTTCCATGGGCTGCCTTCTCAGCAGTTGCTTCCAGGATCATCTCCAAAAGTGGTCCTACCATGGGTTCCATACATTTCCGATGATAAGCAAAAATCATCCATTACGTTGTCTTCAACAAGGTAGTCCATCATCCATCCTAGTCTGAGTATGCCACTCCTTAAAACTCTTCCAGACGATCGTTTGAGAATTGCCTTAGGCTGGTATAGAGAGTTTCAATGATCTTTGTATCAAAAGAAATTCTTTTTGCCACTTAAGGGATTAATTCTACGAGCCACCTTCCCTAAGGTGTCTTGTTATGGTGTCATGGCAACTCAACTCCTCGCTACATTGACAACCGTTCACCACCTTCTTAAGCGTGAAATTGTTGTCTACCTAGTGAACCTTTGTCATCTGTTACACTCCATCCCTCTGGATGTATGTTTCATGTCTCGGCTCGAGAAATATTTCAATGTCTCATTCCGTGAGTTGATCATCTGTTGTTCGATCTTCGAGAAGATCGATCCTTCTATAGTTTTTCCTTTTCCTCTCGATGCCATGTTGGTTGGAGTTCTCAGAGCAAGACGTCGAGACAAAGATGGTGACGAATCAATGTTCTTACAAAGTGCAACCTGGATCATGAAGATTGTGTTAGTTTGTGTTTCCCCTTCATCTTACCCCATGCCTGAATCTCGGGACGAGATTCTTGTTTAGTGGGGGTGAGTTGTCACATCCCTAGTTTGGGTAATGCCTAGTGCTAGAATCTTGTGTTGCATCATGTCTAAGTTCTAACAAGTTGAACTGAGGAAATTCTAAAGCCTCAAAAATTTAATTAAAAGAGGGGCAAATAACCCTAAAAATTGCATTCAATGAACCCAAAATGCTCTTCAATGATGTTTGATATTTTTGGCAATGGTCTTGATCCAAACCAAAAATAATGGACATTTTTGAAGAATAATTTTGGGCACTGATTTTAAATCATATTGTATTTTGAATTTGAATTTATATTCATATAACTAGAATATATCTTCCAATGTTCCTGAAATAATTTATGGGCATGTGGCTAGGTCCATTTCTGCAACATAAAATATTTCAGAAAGATTTGGCATGAGTTTAAGTTCTATTTTGAATTTAAATGGTGGCAAATAAATAAATAAAAGAAAACAGAACAGAAAAATAAAACAGAGCAGAATCTTACCTACTAACCTGGCCCAGGAGAGAATCGGCCCAACCCACCAGGGGCGCCGAGGTCTTCTTCCACCTCTGCCAGTAGGCAGAGGGCGTGTGCCTGACACGCACAGCGCCACCTCCACCCTGCCTGCTTCTCCCCTCGACGGTCTAGACACTCTGGAGGCACCACACTACCCCCTGGACCCCCTTGACCGCTTCCCTCTCTCCCTGCCTCGCCTCTCCTGCTCTCCCTCCCGAAGCCGAGCGAGCTCGTCATCGCCGCTCACTGCCACTGCGCTCATCGCCCGTCCCTCGACCAACCGCCGTGTCCATCGGCTCTGCCTCATCGTCTGCATCATCCCAGACGAGCCACACATCCTCGAGCGCCCTACAACATCGCTATCACCGTCGTCTTCGACCTTGGGCTCCGACCACCGCCGCTGTCGATCCGTCGTCTCCGATGCATCCCCGAGCCCGCTAACCATCCCTACGGATCCGCCGTGAGCTCCTCCTTCTTTTTCCCCCTGTCCCCTCACTTCCGGGCGTTCTCTAGCCCTGATCCCCAACCGTGACTGAAGCATCTCGCCGCCGGCCATGGCGTGGCCGTGGCCACAACCGCGCAAGCTCGCAACCGAGTGCTTCACCACACTCGCCGCGTACCCAGGAGGCCGCATCACCGCTCCGCACCTCCTGTCGTGCCTCCTAGCGAAAACCCCGAGCTCGCCCGAGCTCCGGCAGCAGCCAACGTCGACGCCGGCGTCTTTTCCGACCACCCCGAGGCGAAACACCACCACCACTCGATGCGGCAGCCCCCCAGCTTCACGTAGATGCTCCCCGCGTGCCAAATAGGGACCTGCAGCGAAACCCCGACTCCCTCTGCCGCGGATTTGGTCGCCAGCGGCTAAATGCCAGCAGCTGACGTGGCCGTCATTAGCGGTTAAACACCCCACTAACCAACCCCCCTACGCCACTGACACCTGGGCCCTGGAGTTTCATCGGGAGCAACTCCATGAACAACAACATCATCGCACCATTACTTGCCCACGCAACCGGGCCTCCTCTCGCAGCCGCTCCCGCTCATAGCAGCCCGTCCTCAGTCTCTGGCGCGCTCAGTGGGCCTTCGTCTTTGGCTGAGCTCGACGCCATCACGGTAATTACATGTCGCACCACCATATATATATAATATTCCATTTTTGTTGCCTTTCGGATGTTTTATGCCACAGACATATGTGTTTGCAGGCGAAAGAAACCCCATGCACCATACTCTACTTGATCAAAGGCCAGAAGGTGGCGTGGGAAAGGGGATGATAATGGACCCCTTGCAACCCACGTTCCACAACCAGCCGATCCCTGCTGGGCACTTCAGGGTTAGCTTGTCCAGTGTGAAATTGGGGCACGAGGATTTGCCTCCTCTAGTACAGCATGTGGGAGCGGACGACGAGACCCCACCGCGGATTGGAAGCTGCAAGGGTTGGGTGTTGCTATGGCCAAAGAATCTTATTCGTCTGGAGCCGACCGAGAGCACACCAATAACCACACATCAACAAGCATGTGCGGATACCACCACCTCGCCTACGCAATTACTAGCTCCTATAGTGCCGGGTGAGAGCGGCGGACGACATGATGAAGGGGGTGCAATAGTGTCGGCTGATGTAATTTGTCCTGTAGAACAGAGAATGGATGATGAGACGGAGGTCGACCCTATGGATTTCCTCAATACAAACATGTATGACTGTGACATAGAATTGATGAGTCAACCATATGACGAATCGGGATATCAGCTTGCTAATGAGGATATGGATGATATGCCCGGGCAGGAAGGTCGTAGCAGGGATTGCAAAAAGTCTCTCTTCATAAAATCCTCACAGGACATGCCTGAAGATGTCGCCTCAACACAGGCTCAACTAGCCGGGCGCGAGGGTCATACAGTACTTAGCCCGGGAACACTGGGGCTGGGGTTAAGGAAGGGTCTAGAAGGTGTGCCCAAGAAAAAGGAGAGAAAGAGATCGGGGAAGATAGCTGCCTCCAAACAAGCCAGAGCACATAGCAGCCAGACGATGCATTCTGAAGAGCGTGTACCCATGAAAGGTGCGGCCATGTTCCATCTCACGGGCGAGCCGATGCTACCGCCGAAACCACTGGAGGCACTATCAAGGGATCTCAGGAGACTGCACGACCATGTGCTGTCGACTGAGAAAATCCTACTAGCCTCAAAGGATCCAGGATATCCGACATACGCGGCTCGTGTGCCTGAGGGGAAGTGCTATGTTGAGACACGGCTCGCGGAGGTGTTCTTCCTGCGGTTTGACCATATCTTTGAGATGTTTCTGACAAGGCGGCTCGATTTTACAATCGTCCGCCTTTTTGCGCTACATATAAGCTCCGTCATGAAGAGTGAAGAAGTCTTGCAAATCTGTGTGGCGGATCCGTACTACATGCACGAGTCTTTCTTGAGTCTCGGCGACTTTTAGCATGAAACTACTAGGGACTACCTCCAAAACTTCATGGTACAGTATAAGGACCGGGAAATTGTCCTCGTGCCTTATCATCCAAAGTAAGTCAGTTCCGAACAACCCTTTCATACATTTCAATCATTCCTTCTCTCTCTATGGGGAATAATTTGAGGTGTCTTTTCCCCGCAGGAACGGGCGCACCGTCCTTATCGTTCTTTACCTGCAAGTCTCCCACGCCGTGTATTATGACCCTTCCAAAGACTACGAGAAAAAAGACTACACCCACATAATGAATATTCTAGATGATGCTCTCCAAGGCTTCAACATTAGAGGTGGCCACGTGCAGATCAGGAAACAAAGGAACAAGAAGATGGGTTTCGCGCATAAAACTAACTTCTCCTGCATCCATGTCCCAAAACCAAGCAAGAAGGATGGATTCTACATCGTCCATCTCATGATTCAGTTCAACATGGATCACCAAAAGCTTCGCATGAGAAACAGAAATGATGATCATATCCACAAGTGGCTAGAATCTCATGGAGAAGCGGATTATAAACTTAGAGATGACTTCTTTCGCATCCAAAGCGACATTGCGACGATCATCATGAAAGAAGTCGTCGATGTTAAGGGGATGTTCCACCACGGCCCTATATCGCGAGCTGACGTCCGAACTCGCATAGGCATGCAACGTCTAGACCTCATGCCGTTCAAGGAGCTAGGGTCCATCCTCAATGATATGGAAGGATGGAACTTCTAGTGATTTATGATGCCTATGATGATGGTATGTGTCGGTTGAACTTGTATACTTTTTGTAGCGATGAAACTTTGTGATGTCCATAGTCACTGCTGAACTTGCGTAACGCTACTTTGTTAGTTTGCGTACGATGACCTGCGTACCTCTAGTTAACTAATTTGCATACTGTATGATGCATCTAGTTGCTAACCCTTTCTTTTTCGGTGTTTCTCTAGTATATTTTGTTGCATATATATGATTGTACATCCTCTTCATGAACATGCATCTCTAATAGGTACCTAGTTTCTTGATGGCGAGATGGAAGTGTTATGTCGTGTACAAAGGGAAGGTTCCGGGAGTGTACAATGAGTGGCATGAGTGTCAGGCGCAAGTGAATGGGTTCTCGGGCTCCAGCCATAAAGGCTTCAAAAGCAGACAAGAAGGAGAAGCTAGTTACTTGAGGTTCACGCTAGCGCGAGAGAGGACTCGTAACCTCCACCTCATGTACTACATAGTTCCGCTCTCACTCATAGGGATAGCTCTTCTCGTGTATACCTTTGTTTAGATGGATGACGTTCTAGTTGCAAGTATTCGAGACTTGCATGTATCGCTATTTTCGAGATGATGACAAGATACCACTTTGTGTTGGATGATGATTATGATGAGACTATTTGTATGTATATGCTATGATTACATTTCTGGTCTCGCAGACATTTGTATATGTATCATGATAACATTTGTATGTGCTAAAGATTCTTCTATAAAGCCTGTTCAAATACAAAACAAATATGCCCAAAAAAACTACTAAAATTAGCAGTAGCGAGTGGAGAAAAGTTAGCAGCAGCGCGGTAGTAGCAGTAGCGCGTATAGGAGAAGCATGCTATAGCTATTAGCAGCAGCGAGCTTCCACTAAGAGCGCTGCTGCTACACTTGTGTAGTAGTAGCGCTGGTGAGCACGCGCTACTGCTACGTGTTAGCTGTAGCGCCTTATTAGTAGCGCCGGTCCCCACGCTACTGATAGACCTAAAACCCGCACTGCTGCTAGCCTTTTCCCTATTTGTGATTGTGCGCGCGACAACAACGGGAACTGTTCATCGAGAGGCAACCAACTAGCTAGGTCAACTCACGTACGTCTCACGCGGGGGCTCGATGCAATGCATCGATAGACCAGCCCGCCCAGGACGAAAGTCCCATCTATTGTCATAACTCGTTGTCATAGAAGTAGGATTCCACCACATCTTTGATGATACGTGTTTTGTCACAATTATCGACATGGAAGTGTCACATCCATGACAGACAAAGTTTTCGTTCGGGCCATAATGTGATGGAAGTGTCTTTTTTAGTGTTTACTCTTATTCTTTGCAATTCATAGGGAATTTACGAAGAACCTTAGAGAGGTCGCGTCCATGAGGAACCCTTAATTACCTTAGTTGTAACCCATTGGGGGAGACTACGGTAATGTCGTGTGTGGCATGAAGTCTACCTAGAGTAGAATGTGTTCTGTACCTGGCTCCGCCAGCATAGTCATCAAGAGTGGCTTAAGTATCTAGACTACTCTAACGATACATAGATAGAGATCGAAACATACCAATGGGGATTCCAGAATCCTTGAGAACGCCTTTTTCCTCTATTATTTCACTTGTTACTTGTGCTATTGTCCTTCATTTAATTTTATGTTAATTACTTAGTTCGTTCTTAAAAAGTAATTATTACTCATTTGCACCCTCTCTCTGTCTGGAGCATACATTTACTTGCAGGCACAAATACATAATTCATTACAAGCGGCAACACCTGATTCCTGTGCTCACCGTGGTATTGATACTCTTACTTTGAAGAAGATACAAATGAACCTTGTGCACTTGCAATACATTAGGAGTATTTGTCTTCAAAATAGTAAGGGCTATAATGGACCGAAAGCTGTCGAAGGGAGAAAAGGAGATTTCGAAGGAAAATATGGAGGGGAGATATTTGGGAATAATTAATAAAGGAGAGACAATTGAGGCTATGTAATGTAGGGTAGGTGGAAGGATCTATGTAAGGGTCGTAATGGGTTGAAAGCTTGGAAGAGAGAAAAGTAGATTTTTCAGAAAACTAGAACAATGCATGTGCATTGCAACGGGATATAAATATTCTAGTACGTTAGCTTGTGATTTACCTTTCAATAATAATGCGATTGTGTAAATAAATATTCTTCAAACTCTAACCGTGAATTGCCTTATATTTTGATTAGAAGTTTGGTAAGTAAATTAAAGTGGAATTGGTTCAGAAGGTAAGTAAATTAAGGTGATTGATTATCATATACATGGAAGGTTGGACGGAGGGATGGTGGGAAAAGGTGAAATGGGAACCTTACGTTCTTTTGAAGTACTAGAGACTAGAGACTAGAGATTTGATACGTCTCCAATGTATCTATAATTTTTTATTGTTCCATGCTATTATATTATCAATCTTGGATGTTTTATATGCATTTATATGCTATTTCATATGATTTTTGGGACTAACCTATTAACCTAGAGCCCGGTGTCAGTTTCTCTTTTTTCCTTGTTTTTGAGTTTTACAAAAAAGGAATATCAAACGGAGTCCAAATGACCTAAAAATTTACGGTGATTTTTTATGGACCAGAAGAAGCCCCCAAAGCAAAAGAGTTGGGCCAAAAGAGTCCCGAGCCAACCACAAGGGTGGAGGGTGCGCCCTACCCCCCCCCCCCTTGTCGTTGACTCGTGAACCCTCCTGATTTGTTCTCGACGCAAAAAATTCCTATAAATATAGAAACCCCTAGAAATTAACCAAGATCGGGAGTTCCGCCGCCGCAAGCCTCTATAGCCACTAAAAACCAATCGGGACCCTACTCTAGCACCCTGCCGGAGGGGGAAGTCATTACCGGTGGCCATCTTCATCATCCCGACGCTCTCCATGACGAGGAGGGAGTAGTTCACCCTCAGGGCTGAGGGTATGTACTAGTAGCTATGTGTTTGATCCCTCTCTCTCTCCCTCTCTCTCTCTCTCTCGTGTTCTTAATTTAGCACGATCTTGATGTACCATGAGCTTTGCTATTATAGTTGGATCTTATGATGTTTCTCCCCCTCTGCCTTTTTGTAATGGATTGAGTTTTCCCTTTGAAGTTATCTTATCGGATTTAGTCTTTAAGTATTTGAGAACACTTGATGTATGTCTTGCATGTGCTTATCTCTGGTGACAATGGGATATTCACGTGGTCTACTTAATGCATGTTTTGGTGATCAACTTGCGGGTTCTGTGACCTTGTGAACATATGCATAGGGGTTGGCACACGTTTTAGTCTTGACTCTCCAGTAGAAACTTTGGGGCACTCTTTGAAGTTCTTTGTGTTTGTTTGAATAGATGAATTATCGTATAGTCAAACCCACGGATACTTGTGGTGGCATTGGAGTATCTAGGCAACATTAGGGTTTCGGTTGATGTGTGTCTTAAGGTGTTATTTTAGTATGAACTCTAGGGTTGTTTGTGACACTTATAGGAATAGCCCAATAGATCAATCAGAAAGAATAACATTGAGGTGGTTTTGAACCCTACAATAATCTCTTCGTTTATTCTCCGCTATTAGTGACTTTGGAGTGACTCTTCGTTGCACGTCGAGGGATTGTTATATGATCAAATTATGTTATCATTGTTGAGAGAACTTGCACTAGTGAAAGTATGAACCCTAGGCCTTTTCCAAGCATTGCAATACCATTTTTGCTCACTTTTGTTACTAATTACCTTGCTGTTTTTATATTTTTAGATTACAAAACCTATATCTACCATCCATGTTGCACTTGTATCACCATCTTGAAAGTGCTAGTTATCGACTGGAGGGGGGGTCAATTGGCGACTTTTATGAAAGTCTTCAAAACATGGAAGTTTTGAAGACAAATGATAGAAATGAACCTATTAACATGCAGCGGAAGGTAGACTACACTAAGCAAGCCATAGTCAAGTATACAATGAAGTGAAAGCACGAATACTAATAGCAGCTAGGAAGTATGGATCAGGATGGAAGATAGTATGAAGCCAATCAGAATAAACAGTCACACAGTGAATACAAACAGATAATGCAAGCAGGCAATGACTTCACAAGGACCAACTGTAGATAAAGAGAAGGAAAGGATAGAACTAGTTGCTTGGTGAAGACAAGGATTTGTTGGACCAGTTCCAGATGTTGTGACAACTGTACGTCTGGTTAGGGAGGCTGAGATTTAACTCAGAAGACCAAGTCTTCACCTTATTCCCCTTGAGCTAAGGACACACAGTCCTTGCCCAATCGCTCAGGTAAGTCTTCAAGGTAGACTTCCAAACCTTCATAGACTTTGTTCACCGGCGATCCACAATGACTCTTGGATGCTCAGAATGCGACGCCTAACTGGCTGGAGGATTCACAGTCCTCAAGTGTAACTAGTCTTCAGATCACACAGACAGGAAGACTTCAGTGATGCCTAACACTCTTTGGCTCTGGGTGTTTGGGGCTTTGTCCTTGCAAGGATTTCTCTCTCAAAGGCTTCGGAGGTGGGTGTCGTGGTTCTAACTCTGACAGTGATGTAGGGGGTGAATATGGAGAGGCTAGATCTTAGCTATCGGGAAGTTGTTACACGCGAGGTTTACGAGTTCAGGCCCTTCTCAGAGGAAGTAATAGCCCTACGTCTCGGAGCCCGGAGGCGGTCGACTGGATTATGCGTGTATGGATTATAGGGGTGCGAACCCTTCATAGTGAGGAGGGGGGTGGCTGATATAGAGTTCGCCGGACCCCTCCTGCCCTCAGTAATGCAGGGTTTAAGGTACATTTAAGATTGGGCGTTTCTGGTAACGTCCCTAATAAAGTGCTATAATGATCATAAAGACTACTTAACAGCCGACCGTTTGCCTGTGGAGTGACTTTAGGTCTCCTGGCAGTCGAGTGGTTGGCTTCATGGTCGAGTGATAGCTTCTTGGTCGAGTGTCTTGAACCCGTCGAGTGGGATACCTTCAAGTTGATTGAAAGGTGACTTCTCCTAGGGGTGTCCTAGGGTAGGACTCTTTGGTTAGGTCCGTGTCCCTACTCTAGGTACATGTCTTCATCATTAGCCCCCGAATGGATCGAGGTTAGAGTGGGGAAAGAGTTGGATATCTTTCCGACTGGTTCTTCGGGCTGTGTGAGCGCCTCGTTTTGGGTCAATCGTCACGGATGACGTTGCCAACCTTTTTCAGTCGCCTTGATCCATTCCAGGCCTTTCGTCGAGTGAATTTCTTTGTTTGTGACATACCGAGCGCCGGCGCGATCGGGGTCTTCTGTTTTGACAAGTTGTTTTGTGGCCCGCGGATGTCGCGGGATTCGGATTTTGGGAAGTGTGTGGGACGGGAGCGGCCACAGTAATCGGAAGCGATAAAGCGGAAGCTCCTCGATCCCCGCGTCGTCTTTTTCGCCACGTACTGCGCGCGCGTCTGCTGCGGGATTTGACTGGATAGCCTGGGCCTACCAGTCAGCCACTCGGAAGCGGTCCCTTATAAATCGCCGGCTCGGGGTTTCCAAGCAGTGCGCTCTCTTCTCCTCCTTTCTTCCGCCTCTCCCCCTTCGCAAGTTTTTCCGCCACCTTCGTTCCCGCCCCAACGCAGCAGGCCCGTGCGAGACTTCGCCGGCGACGATGACGAAGAGCAAGGCCTCCGCTCTGGAGCGCGCGAAGAAGGCGGCGGCGACGGGGAAAGGGAAGAGGTCAGCTCGGGGCAGATCTTCCTCTAGGACCGCTCTGCCCAAAGGTTGGATCCAGGGCAACTGGATGCCATCGGTGCTCCGGCAAGAGGATCTCGATGATACGGTCGAGGGGGGAGTCATTCCCCACGAAGCTGCGCGTCTTCCGGGGGGAGAGATCGAACCTCAACCCCGCGACGGTGAGTGCATGCTCCTAGCCACCCACATCGACCGAGGGTTTTCTCTGCCGCCCCATCCTTTCTTTCAGAGTTTCCTGAATTTCTTCAGAGCGCAGCTCCACCACTTCACTCCCAACTCCATTGTCTACCTCGCTGCTTTCATCTCCATGTGTGAGGCTTTCTTGGGTTGTCGACCCCATTGGGGACTCTTCAAACACATCTTTACCTGCCGTTCTCAATCGGTCAAGAAGGCTAAGTCGAGTGACGAGAGGACGCAGGTGATCCAGACGAGGGGGAAGAGTTGTTTTCCATCTATCACCTTCCCGGAGTCGGTCCGTGGCTGGCAGTCGACCTGGTTCTACTGCAAGGACGAGGCGACCCCAGGACAGTCGACAGGTCTTCCTCTTTTTTCCCTCGACCGAGCCGAGAAGCCTGCCTCTCTGAAAGTCGCGCCGGAGGAAAAGGCCCAAGTCAAGGTGCTGGCAGGTCGAGTGGTTGAGCTTGTCCGTGAGAGTGTGACTGGTATGGACCTGCTGGAGGTCTTCCTTCAAAGGCGCATCCAACCGCTCCAGGCCCGCGACCACCCGATGTGGCTGTATTCGGGTCTTGACGACACCACTCGGGTCCACCCGGAGGAGGTCACCGACGAGATGGTGGAGGGGTGGCTGTCGAGCATCACGGGGAACAAAGACAACCCCCGAGGAGCCAGGAGGGTAACCCCACTCGACAACTCGTATGAGGTGGACCAGGTATGTCTTTGTGCTCCCGACTGATATCTTGTCTTCTGCATTGGTCTTCTTTGAATAAGTCGATTGACTTTCGTCTTGCCTATTGTTTTCCAGGCGACCACCGAGATGTACTCGACGCCCAACGGGGCACAGGGGTCCACTGAGGAAGGGGAGGCGAGCGGAGGCGAGAGCGGGGACGACCAAGGCGAGTGGGAGTCCGACGGTGAGGGAGAGGGAGGCGACGACATCTTCTCCAGCGAAGGGGAGGAGGAGGAGGTTGAACCCCCCCGCCCGGAGGGGCGATCCAAGCTCACCCACGATCCAGCGCGGGAACGTGGCAAGGCGATTGCTCCTGTTGGGCAGTCGTCGAAACGCCCTCGGACCTCTTCTCCTCCGCCGACTGGGAAGGCTCCCAAGCATCCACGAGCGATGCCATCCAAGCCGCCCAAGGCTCTGCCCAAGATGAAGATAGCTGTTCCTACCATTTCCGGGTAATAATAAGACTTGCTTTCCTTTGTCGACCGTGGACGGATCCTTGGTCGATTCACTGAACCAACTGATTGACTTTCGAGATTTGCAGCAGTGCTACTTCTGAGGTCTCCACCAGGAACGACGACCAAGAGATGGAGGACGCTGTTACCTCCAACCCTGGTACGATTGCTGACGTCCTGCCTTTGGGTCGACTGAACCTTTATTGCTACTCTGGTCGATTGAATGTTTTCCTTGTAGCTCCTCCTCATGTTATCGACCTCCCGGATGATGACGACGACGGTCCGTTGAGAGTGAGGAGGCACAAGAGGGCGTCGGCTGACAAGACCCCCCAATCCGCTCCGGAGTCCGAGGTCATGGCTCGGGATGGTGGTGACACCACTCGGGCTTCTGTGACCTTCTCCGTTCCTCTGGCGAGTGCGCGGCCCTCGGCGTCGACTGCGGATCCACCTTTGCTTTTTGCTGCGTACCCCGTCCCTGAGGACCAAGCGGCTGCTGTAAAGGAGGCTATACACCAGGCAGGGATCATGATGGAGCAAGTGAAGATGGCTCGGGAGGCCAGCCAAGCAGCCTATGACGCGAGTTCGGCTCTTCAGAGCAACGTCCAGGTCAGTCGACTCGACACTTGGTCTATTATGATATGCTGTTTGAAGAGTCTCTTTTCCGAAGATCTTTTGTATCTGTATCTGTACACCCACTGGGTGTGTCTGCTAATCCTTTGGACGAGTGGGGGCACGCTAAGTGCACCCACTGGGTGTAGTCCCCGAGACTACGGTGGACTGCTGGCAGTCGACTGTAGTCTTTACATTGTGTTGCTGTAGCTGTATTTCTTCACTCGGTTTGGTCGGACCAGGTCGAGTGGAATTGTATCCGGTCGACTGCGGGCAGTCGACTTTTTTTTTGGTCGAACCAGTGGGGGCACGCTGAGTGCACCCACTGGGTGTAGTCCCCGAGACTACTGTCGAATGTTTTTGATTCGGCTGTGGTCTTAGAAATGTCATCATTGTCTCTTAGTTACTCGGAAGCAACTTATCTTGGACGTCTGTCGACTGATTTTCTTTTTACAGAAATCTTGCGAACTTGTAGCTCGCTATACTGAGTTGGAGAATCAGCAGATCCAGCTCAACCTTAACTTGAAGCTTGCTCAGGAGAATTTGAGGAAGGCGCAAGAAGAAGCGAAAGGTATGGCTGGTGAGGTTCTCTATTCTTAACGGGTGGCTTTTCTTTCTTCTCCATTCTTGATGTTGGTTCCACTCGACGCGCCACAGATAAACTGGAGGAAGCTCTGAAGAAGAAGGACCAAGACCTTGCAGAGGCACAGAAGGAGGCCTCAAGCAAAACAAAGCTTGCAGAGGAGAAATTGGCTTCGGTCGGAGCTCTTGAACAGGAGAACTCCAGACTGAAAACCGCTCGCGAGACAGCTAATCGAGATGCCAGTCGACTGAAGAAGGAGAAGATGGCTCTGCACGACAAGGCGGGTGAGCTGGTGGGGAAGGTAAAAGATCTGGAAGCTTATCTTGGTGGACTTGCCAAGAAGTTGTTCGTCATGCTCGAAGGTAATTATTCTGCCCCGACTGTCTTGCAGTTTGCCAAGCCTGCGTAGGGCCACTGTCTTACTCTTGAATCGTGTTTGCAGAATTCTGTCAGAACTTTGAAGAGGAGACCAGTCGAGTGGAGCCAAGCTTGGACCCTATTAACTCTCTTGTGAAGGACGAGGATGCCATGAACGTGCTCCGACTGGAGTCTCATGTTGCCAGCGTCGTTGATTATCTGGCTCGGCAGAAAGTTGCAATGTCGCAGATCGACACATCACTCTGGCCTGGGACGACGCTTCAGAACGACCTCGAGTCTCTGATGGCTCGACTTAACGAAGTCCCAGGTCGAGTGGTGGAATGGAAGAAATCTTCTGCTAGATGTGGTGCTGATGTCGCTCTGTCTCTAGTCCGCGTCCATTGCAAGGAGGCGCGAGAAGAAAAGCTGGCGGCCATCCAAGATGCAAATACCAGGAAGCACAGCTTTCAAGACTTCATGGAGACTTTCATCGCCGCTGCCACCCGTATCGCCGACGGGATCGACTTGGATGAGTTCGTCGCCCCTTCCAGTCTTCCTCCCGAGGAGTGAAAAACTTTGAATTTGCCTCGGGATGCCGAGTGGATTTGTAACCGTTTAAACTCCGCCGAGCCGAGGGCTCGAGTACTTTGAGGTCTGGGACCTTTCGGGCTTTTTCTGAACTTGATTTCTCATTGGATATCTTCACGGTTTGATTCGTCGAGTGGAACTTGATCTTCACTTGGAATAATCTTGTATTTGCGACGCAGCTCCGAGGGAGAAGGTAGCGGTCGACTCGCGGATTGGGTCGAGTCTTGTACTTAGGCGAGCACTGGGCTGTAGTTAAGCCTCCGAGTGAGAGGTTTACTCTCCACTCGGTAGGATTTTTAAACACTTAGGCGAGCACTGGGCTGCAGCTAAGGCCCCGAGTGGGAGGTTTGTTCTCCACTCGGTAGGATTTTTTCAAACTTAGGTGAGTGCCAGACTGCAGCTAAGTCTCTAGGTGAGAGAACTTAGGCGAGTGCTGGACTGCAGCTAAGCCCCCGAGTGGGAGGATCGCTCTCCACTCGGCAGGATTTTTTCAAACTTAGGCGAAATGCCGGACCGCAGCTAAGTCTCTAGGTGAGAGAACTTAGGCGAGTGCTGGACTGCAGCTAAGCCTCCGAGTGGGAGGATCGCTCTCCACTCGGTAGGATT